>NC_054553.1:19167000-19307000 GCF_017654505.1 Polyodon spathula
CCTGGTAGGAGTCATGTGTGCATACAACAGAAGAGCATGTTGGTATGATCTTAGGCTTCAGTCATGGTCTGTTCTTTAAGGGAATTCATCCTTGTGAAGGGAAATGCTAATGATTACAGTGAGTGACACAAAACCACTTTGGCATGAGAAGAGTTGCTAAGACCTTGACCCACCTGGCCTTAGGCTTAGAATTTTGAGTGATAAAGCAGGTGCTAGAAAGTATATAAAAGGAAAAATATGGTAAACCACAATAACTTTGTTAAGGAGAGTAGTTTGTGGTTGGTTGCACCTGAGTGGAGTAACAGCTGAATAACTAATTTATATTGCTGACAATTATAAATAGTAAGATAACAGAACAAACTCTAGCAATGTAGGCTCTGAGCCTACTAGTGTATAAATACCAGAAATAGAGGCATAAACATAGAAGCTCCCAATATCTCCAGATCATCAGGACCATTAGTGTATCAGTCTGAGAGCTCTCTCCAGGGGTTCGGGTAATCTGATCAATTGCCTATCTCTGTTAATACTAGCGGCACATACTGTATCTAAACAATAACACTCAATGTAAACTGTTATGTGTGTATTTGGAACTAATAAATGGTAAACATTTATGGGGTTTCAATGCGCGTCTACTTTTGGAAGAATTATGAAAATCAGGTTTGTAGCTGAAAAAAATGGCCAAACAGAGGGATAGGGTAAATCTCATTTACTCGTGTAAATGTTGAAACACACTGGAAATCCACCCACAGTTTCGCATGGAAACCCGCATTTCACGTGTAAATGTTAATGGCTGTGTTTATTCTTAACTATAAATATTGCAAGGGAGCAGGTCAGTTGTTACTGTGGATTCCAAGATGGCAGAAAGTGATGGATGATGGGTGATTTTATGGTTAGCAGTGGTGTAGTTTACCTTAATGATAATGCGGGCCTTTTTTTTATTATTGTGTTTTGCTGCGTCTGGTCTGTCATGTTGTGTATCTCTTGTGGGTTTACAGTTCTGTATAAAATCATCATGAAATGCATTATGCCTGTGTTATAGTATTAATGCAGCTGTCTGAGAATACCCTTGCTGCTTAAATGTCTAACTGAATTAATTCCTGTCCTGTTTTTTTTGATCCAAGCTATGTCCAAAGACAACGCGTGTCTGCCCTCCACGTTAGTAAATATAGTTGATTAACTGGATTTCCAGCTTGATCGCCCAAAACAAGGCAACAAACATCCAAAAGTTGTTGATGATCTCTGAAGAGTCCATATAAAATTGCAAATGAACAAATTGACTGTGATTTATTTGTCTGCATCATTAATATTTTACACAACAGTAAATCCAACACAACTTAAAAGAAAGGAGAGAACTTCTGACAGCACGAAACTCCGCAGATCGTTCCTGTCCAATTGAAACTGGCGGTTGAGGTAACCTTCACAGTTGCCAAGTCCCCTTATAATAAGTAGAATTGGGCTTGTTTTTGAGAGTCGCTAATTAGAACTTGCATGCACCCATACTCTAGCATGGGTTTGCACATTTTTTTTTCTCATGAGACGGCAACACTGGTAACCTTCCCCGTCTGTCTTAAAGCAGGCAGTGACGATTTTGGGAACGAACTAATGCTGCACTTCTGTCTGGACAGGTAGGGTTTCTAAGCCAGGGTAGTATACGCAGCATCACCTGATCCCCTATATGCTGTATTGCCTGAATGAAAGGGAAATATATATATATATATATATATATATATATATATATATATATATATATATATATATATATGTATATATATATATATATATATATATATGTATATATATATATAGTACTATATAGTACCAGTCAAAAGTTTGAATACACTTGCTAGAAACTAGGTTTTTTTTCATTGTATACATTTCTGTAAATACTTGAAAATTAAAACCCATGTTACAATATACAAAACAAAACATAAGGAGTATCAAAGCAATGTTCAAGAAAATTGAAAATTGTCTCTAAATCTTGGAGTCCTCAGAATAGCCACCCTTTGCCTTAATAACAGCCTCACAAACACAAGGAATTCAGTTAACAAGTTTCAACAGGAAATCACCGATATGTCTTCCCAGCTCTTCTGCAGCAATTCCCAGAGATGCAGGGCACTTGTGGGTAGCTTTGCTTTGACTCTTCTGTCCAGTTCGTCCCATACAAGTTCTATGGGATTGAGGTCTAGAGACTGGGCAGGCCAAGTCATTAGATTGAGTTGTCCTTCACTTTCCTTCTTCGCCAGATAGTTCTTGCACAACTTTGAGATGTGTTGCAGGTCATTATCTTGCTGAAGATTGAATGACTGCCCAACTAGTCGTAATCCTGATGGAATGGCATGCCTCTGAAGTATGCTATGATAGCCATGCTGATTGAGTTTGCCAAGGACTTGGTAAAGATCACCAACTCTGTCACCAGCAAAGCAGCCCCAGACCATGACACTCCCTCCTCTATGCTTAACAGTGGGAACCACACATGCAGAACTCATGCACTCACCCTCTCTGCGTCTTACAAATACTCAGTGGTTGAGTCAAAATTTGAAATATTTGGGTCCATTGGTCCATAAGACCGACCTCCACTCTTCAAATGTCCAGTTTCTGTGTTTTTTGGCCCAGGCAAGTCTCTTCATCTTATTATGCACTCTTTAGAATGGTTTCTTTGCAGCAATTCTTCCAGTTAGGCCAGCTTCACGCAATCTCCTCTGAACAGTTGATGTTGAAACATCTGTACTTTTAGTAGCATTTAGCTGAGCTTGTATTTCAGGGGCAGTTAATCGCCGGTTTTGCAGACTTGTGACTCGAATGAACTTGTTCTCTGATTCTGAGGTCACCCTTGGCCTGCCTGACCTTGTTCGGTCCTCATGAGTGCCAGTTTCTTCATATCATTTGATGGTCTTGGTCACAGCAGTTACAGACACTTGCAAAGTTCTTGTGATTTGTCTTAAAGATTGACCTTCATTTCTTAAAGTAATTACAGTCTTTTTTCTTTGCTTAACTGAGTATATTTTGCCATTTTCTGCTTCCTTACATTCAGGAATGACAAACTTGTGCCTATGCTACCTATATTTACAGTAATCATGGACCTTCACCTGGTAACAATAATTGGTGACAAAAGATTAATTAGGTAACATGCTAGTTAACTCAGAGAAGATCTAACAAAGACACTTTTATACTTAGGCCAGTGTTCTAACACCGTGTTATACACATTTCAGACTTTTAACTGACTTGGGCTTCAGACTGAAATCCCTTTGCTTTGGGTGACCATTTCATTGAAATTGACAAGATTTACATTTTCATTTAAAAATTACATTTTTTAATGTAATTTACTTATGATTATCAGCATATATAAGTACATGTATCACATAATGAAATATTAAGTGTTTATAGACAAGTTTATACAGTTAAAAGCATAAATAATCATGAAAAACCCGGTTTCAAGCAGGTGTACTCAAACTTTTGACTGGTACTGTGTGTGTGTGTGTGTGTGTGCATATATATATATATATATATATATATATATATATATATATATATATATATATATATATATATATACATGCCAGTTTTCAGCTATGGTGATCTGCAATACCTGTGAGTTTTTTTTATAGTATCGTAAGAGACATTAGTTGAAACAGTATTCACTACTAATGACATCTGAAAAACAATTTGTGCAAGTGTGGTAAAACACATTGTTAACCAACGAGGCACAAGGTATTTTGCTTTATTCAGCATGTGTACCATTTACTCGTGTTACCATTTACTCGATTTACTCGTGTACTAGTTCTCTGCACATGGAAACCACATTTTCACAAAAGTTTACTAGTAATCTACAAAAACAGCATGAGTACTTCATATGCATAGCTAATTTACATATCAACCCCCACCTTTCCCATTCATTTGCATGACATCAGGTGAAAAGTCTAGTTTACTCGAGTAAAATAAATTGAGCGAATGGAAACCCATAAAAGCATTTATTTATTTTTTTTTAAACTTGCATGGAAACCTCATGTTTGTTAAGATTTGAAGCATGGTCTGGTCTCATCCTTATACAGCAACAAAGTAGTTAACTCCATGTTTACTATCATTTTTTTAAAACTTATACCTGGGAGTTCACTACAAAACAAGACAACTCCAAGAAGGAGAGGACTCTCACCTGGAGGATGGTGCATCGTTCCGAGGCACAGGAGCTGTCCTCACAGGGGTGGAACATTCCCAGAGTGACACAGTTCAGCAGGATCACCAGCATACTGGCACGCTCAAACCAGGTGGACAGGAGTCAAGGAATCAAAAGACACCGCAGCACGTAAACAAGCACAAACCCTGAAGAACTCATGAAACAATCACACAAAACGGGTGGCTATATAATTTCTTTGCATGCATGTATCCCTGGGAAAGGAAGCTAGAAAGTTTGTTGAAAATACGGCTCAAGAAATGGAGAAAAAAGAATGAAACAAAGAAAAAAATGTGAAATAAAGATTCAGAAATGAAAGACAAAGAAGAAAAAGAAAAACAGAGAACATATCTGTATTTTAAATAACACAATAAGCAGCCGCACATTGGAAATGTATTTAACTTATATTAAAAACATACAGTGTTTTACAAATAAAAATAAGGACCATTATGTATAAAATACATGTTTGTTTGATAATAAATTCTGCATTATTCTTACATAAACACTTTCCACTGTAAGTGCTGCTAAATTAGACTACAAAACATGCATTTTCATTATGCTAATTATTAATTGCTTGTTCATTATCACTAAGTGCATTGGTTACTATAAGAGCCTTCTAGACTTAAAAGCTCTGAGGCTACTAAAGTATAAATACTAGGAATAGAGGCATACACAGACAGAGAAGCTCCCAATACCTCCAGATCATGGGGCACCTTTTTGAAATTAAAACATAAATTAAACAAGTAGAGACTACTAGATGAAAGCTGTAGTGCTCATGTTTTGTGAGGCACTGCTGTCAGTGAGCCAGTTCTATAAACATAAGCTCTATAACTACAAAGCAGGCATGTTTGCTGTTACTGGTCATGTCACCCTCTGTCCATACACGTGCAATGAATCATGCAGAAAAAGCTACATATTTACAGTGGACAATATCCAATAGAACTTCCCAGAAGGACTCAGAGGCGGTAATCAATAAAAAAACTTAAAGGTACTGTATATTTAAAAAATAAATTTAAGTCACCTTAAATCAGTGCCATCCTGGCTTCCCACAGTGGCCCTTCACCCTATTGCCAATGGTATGGCAGTGTTTCTAATAATCTGTTGAAAGCGATGTGTTTGCATTATTCAGGCAATTTTACCAGAACAGTGGTACCAAAAATTCACTTATTACCAATGCAGAATGACTGTGGCACAGCCCATTTCACCCACAGTCTAATGCATTTGGATGAGTGTGTCATTGAGACTGATTGTTGAGAGCTGTGTGCTTGCTCATCCATCATGTATTGATTTTAACACTAACCCCTCACCCTTCCCACAGTGACCATTTGTCACAGTTACCAGGGCAACCAAGCAGGTGAGCACTTCCAATTGTTTGTATAAAGGACCCCCTCCCCTGCCCCTTGTTCATAATGGAAGAACAGCCTCAAGTGTTTATTATTTTCTTTCTTTGAGGTGACAGTACAAGTTTGAAGAGAGGCACAGCTTGCAAAGGGTGATGTTTTTTAGAGCAAGGGCACGAAGCAAACAAAGTAATTCCAGTAAATCTTACCTGATATCAATAAATAGTATTTCATAGGTCTCATAATTTCACACATAGTTTGGTAAAATTGGTATTTGATTTGCTTATGATTTCCTTTTCATTGAACTAATATAAAAATATAAACAACTTAATATAAATGAAATATTTATGAAAGTTGTTTTCACTTTAATGGAAGTAGCACAGGGTATATTTGCAGAAATGGATATGTCTATTGCCACGTTCTCATTTTCTCCATGTGTAACAAATCAACATTATTCTGACTGTGCAGCCACCCTCAGATTCACACACTGACCTTACAGTCCATGTGAAGCTGTTCAGCCCTCAGATTCGATGCATACTGACCCTATCGTCCATGTTGTGAAGCTGTTATATAAATTGAAATGGTGCTGATATTGACACCCATACAGTATAGATCATTAAAAACATTCATCATGTATTCGACCACACCAAAGTGAACAGGTATCAATAAGCCTCTGACTCCACACAGCTTCCTGTGAGAATGGTAAGCAGACAGATAGACTAGCGTGAAATCCTCCCACACTTCCTCACATATCCTGTAAAGAGATCTGGCTGACAACCCTGCATTCATGGGAAATCATACTAAATACCTACTAACTGCTGAATTGAGAGACACCTGACTCTGAATAAGGCATTCCCACAATTATCATATGAGGCTGTGTGCAGAGTTTGTCTGTCTGTCTGCCTGTTTGTCTGTATGTGCATGTGTGCTTTGTCTGTCTGTCTGTGTGTGCATCTTTGAGTGTCTGTCTGTGTCTGTATGTGTGTCTGTGTCTCTGTGTGAATCTGTGTCTGTCTGTCTATGTGTCTGTGTCTCTGTGTGAGTGTGAATCTGTGTGTGTCTGTCTGTGTCTGTATGTCTGTCTGTGTCTCTGTGTGAGTGTGAATCTGTGTGTGTCTGTCTGTGTCTGTATGTGTGTCTGTGTCTCTGTGTGAGTGTGAATCTGTGTGTCTGTCTGTGTCTGTGTGTGTCTGTCTGTGTCTGTATGTGTGTCTGTGTCTCTTTGTGTGTGTGTATCTGTGTGTGTCTGTCTGTGTCTGTATGTGTGTCTGTGTGTGTCTGTGTCTCTGTGTGAGTGTGAATCTGTGTGTGTCTGTCTGTGTCTGTATGTGTGTCTGTGTCTCTTTGTGAGTGTGAATCTGTGTGTGTCTGTCTGTGTCTGTATGTGTGTCTGTGTGAGTGTGTGTCTGTGTGTCTGTCTGTGTGTGTGTGTGTGTCTGTCTGTGTCTGTATGTGTGTCTGTGTCTCTTTGTGAGTGTGAATCTGTGTGTGTCTGTCTGTGTCTGTATGTGTGTCTGTGTCTCTTTGTGAGTGTGAATCTGTGTGTGTCTGTCTGTGTCTGTATGTGTGTCTGTGTCTCTGTGTGAGTGTGAATCTGTGTGTGTCTGTCTGTGTCTGTATGTGTGTCTGTGTCTCTTTGTGAGTGTGAATCTGTGTGTGTCTGTCTGTGTCTGTATGTGTGTCTGTGTGTCTGTGTGTGTGAATGTGTGTGTCTGTGTGTGTCTGTGTGTCTGTCTGTGTCTGTGTGTGTGTCTGTGTGTGTCTGTCTGTGTCTGTGTGTGTGTGAATCTGTGTGTGTCTGTCTGTGTCTGTATGTGTGTCTGTGTCTCTTTGTGAGTGTGAATCTGTGTGTGTCTGTCTGTGTCTGTATGTGTGTCTGTGTCTCTTTGTGAGTGTGAATCTGTGTGTCTGTCTGTGTCTGTATGTGTGTCTGTCTGTGTCTGTGTGTGTGTCTGTCTGTGTGTGTGTGTCTGTCTGTGTCTGTATGTGTGTCTGTGTCTCTTTGTGAGTGTGAATCTGTGTGTGTCTGTCTGTGTCTGTATGTGTGTCTGTGTCTCTTTGTGAGTGTGAATCTGTGTGTGTCTGTCTGTGTCTGTATGTGTGTCTGTGTCTCTTTGTGAGTGTGAATCTGTGTGTGTGCACATTAGCGTAGCTACACTGGCCGACTGGGGCCATTGCAATTTTTGAATTTTTTTAAATGTATTTTTTTACTTTTGCCACAGGGGCCGGTGAGTTTTGTTCTTGGGGAGGTGTCAGGTTAGCAGTGCTCATTGGCCTGATATTGGTGTCTCAGCCAGGGACACCATACACTTGAAAATACACTTTCATAAAAAAGTTCCAGCCGCTTGCCTATAAGCTACTCTGATTGGCAGGATATACGTTGGATATACGTTAACGCCCGACTCCACAGTTTAAAAAATCTTTACACAAAGTACAGTATGAATGAGGTTAAATGTGCATGCTTCGAATTTTTAGAGTGTGATGCAATGACATGGACCCATTCAGACAGTTGATCAGAAAAGCAATACTGGTGAGCGTGGCTTCCAGAGTTCCAATAACTTATTCTAAGATAACTCAGAACTACTGTACATCGCAAGGAAAGATGAACTGGTCCTGTTATCAGTGCTGCTTTGGCAGCAGTGCCGTTTGCTGGATGCTTGATACTGTGCTCTTCTTTTTCATGTCTTGTCTTTATGGCTGCATATTTTCTAACCATTATTGGCAAAATAATATTTGTAATTAAAGACTAAATGCCATGCTAACTTCTTGTTACCCAGTGGTTAGTTTTGCCTGTAACTGTATACACATATTGTATTGTACAATGAATGTATTGTTTATTATGTGCTTTCAAAATAGTTAATAGTTTAAAAAATGCTGGAAATAACATTATAGGATTGGGCAAAATGCACAGTTTAAACATGCTGAAAATATGATTAACACAATTTATGACAGATTATTATTATTTTTTAAATCATAGTAGCCTTTTATACACACAGGTGGCAGTAGTTTAAAAATATGTATTTTGATTCCTTTGGAAATCGTATGCATTTTCGATGTTTTTAATATAGGCATTTTGCCCCATCCAACTCATGGCTTTTGTAAGGAATGAATAGTTGGCAAATAGAGTTTCAATTATAAGCATTATTCGATATTGCCACGTTCTAATAAAAACAACTGTTAAGTGAATGATTATAGTTTTCAATCTGGATATTTTCAAAAAAAAAAAATAGAAGATTACACCTCGGTTAATGAATATGAATCTATTCTTGTAAGATATGAAACCCTGTTTTAATATTAAGCTATTTAATAAGCTGCTGGGGACATGCACTGTGAACGTTCTATGAACATTTAAACCCTATACATTGACATTGACAAAAGTTTTGCATCACTCTATAGAATTAACAAATTTTGTTTCATAAAGTCGAACGAAACGTGCTGAATAATATGACTTGAACTTTATTTCTTTATAGTTGTCCATATACGAAAAACTGATAAAAATTGAAAAATGGGACATTTTGAAATCTAACATGAAATACTGTACTATATTATGTGTCTTTTGCAGAGGTTTGAACCTGGCTCTTATCTTTCTGTGTCTCATTTATAATTAATTGCCTCTGGCACAATACCGATTTAGCTGGAGAAAAAGGGGCTGCTATGCTAGCCCAGTGCTGGTTTCTTTCTCTTTCTCCAGTCTCCGAACAGACCTGAGAAACCCCCTCAGATACCCCTCTAATTTGAAATCCATGCTGTTACAAACACAAGCAGGACAAGGAGGAAAGCCCCAGGCCCCCTTTTCATATTTTAGTCCGACATGTTTTTTCCCTCCTGTTACAAACTCTGATTCTGTGGTGCATAAATGGAGCAAAGATGTAAAAAAAAAAACAAAAAAAAACAACAACACTGCACTGAAATGTTATTATGAAGACATGTCTTCCGCCGTTAACTTAAAATGTAATCCTGGGGTAGTACTTTTTGTAATCTCCTTGGTTACACACAGGGCTAGCTGCTATTGCTCGCTCCATCAGTCCAAAACCAAGTCTGAAACATTTCTCCTCTCTGCCCCAGTAAGTCTCAGCTCAGAAATTCAGCCTCTTGCTTCTATGTATTATAAATCCTCTCATCCTGCCCGGACATTTAAAATGCCAGCTTCCAGAACATTCCAGAACACCTTGTTTGGTCAGACAAAGTCACAGAACACAGTCACCTGACAAGAGTCTATAAACTATAAATGGTTTTAATATGATTTTAAATGGATAAAACCTGGACAGATGGTGAGCAAATTATCACAGTCAGGAATATCATTTAGCTTGGTTAAGCTTCACCTGGTGATTCAATGAGCGAGGAAACAGCTCAGATAAAGATTAGGAGTAATAACATGTATTAGATGCAGTGTTTTATTACAACATTGTGACCCAGGATCTCTCCTTACGGCCAGTGGGAGCTGCTCTCTCTTTAGGGGAGCCTCTGACAGAAGTCACAGGGCACCAGGCTGTGTGACGGGACACACCGACCCCCCTACAGGGACACAGCTACACAGGAGGAGCAGAAAGAAACTCCAGGTTTTCTGACAAATGATACGATTGGGAGGCGATGCAGCCTCACCCCTAGAATCACAACAAGCCACCCAATCCTAAACAATATTTCCACTGAAATATAGTGTAAAAATAGCTCATAAGTTTAATACAAATGGAATAAAAGGAGTTTCACTACTGGTACCCCAAACTCTTTGACCCACATTCTGCACCATGCTAATAAACTTGTGTGCAACAAAAATTCAATTAAAGGACATATGAAAGAAAGAAAGAAAGAAAGAAAGAAAGAAAGAAAGAAAGAAAGACATAACCATAACTATAAAACACTCTATAATGGTAAATAAAGTAAATTAAACAGCAATGAGAAATATTTTGCTTGAAACGTTTATCATTAAATTTAATAAGAAAGAAAGAAGATAAAATAACAGAAGAAATCAACAGGAACAAAAATGAAAAAGCCAGGTAAAAAATGCCTTATAGCTCTAATAGCTGTGCCACTTGTCTGTGATAAGAGAGGTAAATCACTCCAAGTTCCCTGTCAGACCTGATGCCTTCCAGCTCTTTGTGACATGCAGCGTCTGTGAATGTTCTTGTCAATTCCACCATCAAAGGGAGCATTTCCTAACCAGCATGAGAAGTATTATAACTGGTACTTTAGTTGAAAAAAACAAAAAAAAAAAAAACATACTTTTGACTATTTTGTATTACTTTAATTCAAGAACCCTCTATATCTTGGTAAAGACTCCTTTATTGTTACACTGAGGTGCTTGAAAAATCTGCACAAAAAAACAAGAAAAAGAAAAATGGAAAAGATTGTCCACACATTATTTATAGATAAAGATTCTAATGCTGAGGTAAGACATTTGGTAAGACAATTACTGTGTATTTACATAGTAGTTACCATCGCTACTCTTTATTATTGTTTGTGTGTTCTTCTCATTTGTCAAGTGACAAAAATCACAAGATGTTTGTTTTAAACCCCACTTGGGATAGACCTGAGCGTCATAACCAAGCAGATGAATGGTTCTGAAACTGAAGAGTCCCATTTTGGGATGCTAGCAGGAGGGTTACGAAATTATAAATGAAGAAAGAGGCCTGGATTAATGTCACACGCATAAACACATGAATAAACAGCTGACATATCCATCCGACAGCAATCCAGCAGCCCTCTTTAATGGGAAACAGACTATTAATGCACTAATAACAACCAGCTAAGAGGACATTACCAGCAGTTAGCAGCAGTTGTTAGCTTTGGTATTGAGATCGTATTGCACAGTGCAGCTGGCAAACACTGCTCACCACAGTTTCTATAGCTCCTGGTAGAATCACCAGCTCACTGTTTTTATTTTTCTATTCTGGTACTGTGGCTTCTATAGTACATGTATAGAGGTTACACTACACTTTAAAAAACAATATTTTATAAATGTGTGCAATTTATAAATTTGTGTTTCAAGTTTAAATTCAGCTTTTTTACAAATTGCACATCAGTATTAATATTAAGAACATAAATGCACAAAAGCGAGGTCATTCAACTTATCAGTGCTTGTCCAGTTCCAAGCAGCTGCTTGAACTCTAAAACCCAATCATCAAAAACATGGCCAGGTAACCCATTCCATAGCTTCAGCAATCTTTGTATCCTGACACATCTGAGGCTACACAGCTCTCTGCCCTCCTCGCACTGAGAGATATTCCACAGATTATAACCCGGGTAGAGCTAAATAACTAGATACGTTACTTAAAGGATCAGTAACCAATTGTTAATCCTTTCAACAAGCTCTGAGAACTGAAGTGAACTCAGATCAAAGCATCTTGACACATCAAAAATGTAATGAAATCACAACATTCAAGTGACCAATCAGAACCACTGGTGATGGAAACACTATACAAAGGTAAGAAGACAGTTAGACAGTCATATTCAAATAATGAGAATGCTGATTTTATCCACAGTGACTCCTCATGTCATTCTCTATAAGTACCATATGTACCAGTTTGAAATACAGAGGATACATCATGGTTCTAGGTGGGTTATGTGAAAATAGTCAATACTCACAAATTGATTATTATCCATGAATAACCATTGTATTTCTGTTTATAAGTATTTAGCCATTCGTTTCTGATGACCAATTGATTGAATTTATTTATTTTTGTTTTGTGGATTAAACATTGCTGTAGGGAACTCTCAATTCCTGGCGAATTTAATATTGTGATATCATAGTGCTACAAGCTGGCTATTGAAATATGAAGACACTTCAGAAATCCACATGTGTAGTGTCACATAATAGTTCCTTATGGCCTCTTACATTCAACTACAGACCACAGCACCACCAGCAATGACATCACAATGGTTTTGGAATTAATATTGCACACTAGTGAATCTGATACAGCACCATACTGTCTGCCTACTACCGGTACCAGTGAAATGTTATGCAATGGCACACCATGGTATAACTGCATTGTCACTTCAGTGTCATGACGTTAGCATTAAAGGTAATTTAAGACCAGCGGTCTTATCAGACTTCAAATAATGACACGCTACACTGCAGCAGAAACATATCTATCAGACAGCATGCTAAAACTCCTATGGTGTTGTAGGAGGGGTAGATCTGTGCTGACTTTGCTGGCGTGTTCATAGTTCTGGAGGAAGAGGGCAGCAGTTGTCCAATACCCGCCTGTGAGTCACGGCAGTGACATGGGGAGGTGGGAAAGGGCGTGTGTGGACTTTCCCTCTCTCTGAGTGGCTGGGAGGCGGGTCTTGGGGAGATTGTTAGCCCTATAAGATAACGCTCTACTGTTTCCTCAGGTCTGCCCTTTTAGAAGTGCTGAGAGTACCGAAGCGCAGTTCCAGGATTAAGAATGTCCGGGAGAAAACAACCTGGGGGGAACGAAGAAAAACGAACAAAACGAAACCACAGAGAGACATAGTGGTAGTGTGGAAACCTTGGGCAGAACCCCGAAGTATTGTGGCTAGTAGTCAGAGGGAGCAGGGAGTGTAGGTCGGTGACCCGGGTTGTGTGGGTAGCGACGACCGGGGTAAAGCTGCCAAGTGCAGCACCTTTTATTTGTAGTTTTATTACCGTGTTTTATTTTCCCTTTTTCTTTCACCTTTTGTTTTCATTATTATTTGAGCACCTGCGAGTGCGCCCGCAGTTGATTCCCGTACCAGTATCGGTTTTTCCGTGGTCCTGTCTATCATCGGTGATAATCAGGTCACGGACAACAGCGCCCTCTGCGGGCTAAAACAAATCAAAGAGTTGGTAATAATAAAACTGGGCATCTGTGTGGTGTTGTCAATTATACCTGTCTGTCTCCTGTGTCAGTGAATTACCCACCACCCTTCCACAGATGTGTATTCACCAAGCCTCCTATCCAAACAAACCATGCTCTTCCCAAAGCCAGTGCAGCCTTCCACTCCATTAAAAGAGAGGATGTCAGTTCTGCTAGCTCCTCAATGGATCTGTCAAACACAAGGATGCAGACTGATCAGCAGGCTGTCTTCAGATAGACGCCTGACCTCTTTCAAGAGCCAGTACATTATCTTCATGTGACATTTGAACAGGGTTCCATTACCTTCCCTTACCTTTCTATCATATTTGCAATCATTACAACAAGTGCTGAATGGTGCCGTACTATTTTATTTGTATGACCTAAGAAAGGGCTTTGAAATGTTTTGTAATTTCTCTTATGCTTCCTCGTTCTGTAAAGCCATCTCCATGGCTACCAGTAGCATAGTTTAGTCATTTCACCATTTTTTGAAAATCCAGCTTCTGCAATTTGAACATAGGTTTCTTCAGGTAACACTTGGATGCATCAACTTAATTAACTGCCTACTCCATGTTATTATTAATATTATTATTATGATTTTCTTAGCAGACACTCTTATCCAGGGTGACTTACATTTGTTACAAAGTATCACATTACACAATATCAGTTTAGAGATAAGAGCAGTTGTAAAGTACAGTAAAATCAGTAGAAAGCTCAAATTCAAAGGGCAAAGAAAGAGTGGTCTCTGGAAGTGGGGGAGCAGAAGAGGGGTAGAGGTAATCTGCCGGTGTTGGAGGAGCGGAGGGGGTGAGAGGGGATGTAGGAAGAAATAATAGTCTGGAGATAGAAGGGAGCAGAAGTGATAGGCTAGTACCAGAGTTTTGAATTGAATGCAAGTGGCGATAGGGAGCTAGTAGAGATAGTGGAGCAGAGGTGTAGGAGAATCGAGGAAGGGAAAAGACAAGGCGGGCAGCAGAGTTTTGGATTAGCTGGAGCAGACAGATAGCAGAGGCAGGGAGGAAGGGTGAATTCTGGATATGTTGCTGAAGAAGAAGCGACAGGAGTGTGCCAGAGTAGAGAGTAGGAGAGGGAGGGGTCGAGGGTGACACCGAGGTTCTTGGTGGATGAGGAGGGACAGAGGGTAATGGATTCAATAGGAATAGAGATAGAGAGATCAGAAGCGAGGGAAGAAGAGGGGGAAGAAATGAAGATCTGATTTGGAGAGGCTGAGTTTGAGACGATGTAAGTGCATCCAGAAGAGATGGCTGAGAGACAGGTAGAGATATGGGAGGAGATGTTGGAGTCAGAGGGGGAGAAAGGAGAGGAAGATGTAGAAATGACATGTGAAGCCATGGGAGGAGATGAGGGGACCCAGGGAGTGAGTTTAGAGAGAAAACAGAATGGGTCCCAGGATTGAGACTTGGGGGACACCTGCCAAAAGAGAGCAAGAGCCAGAGGATGAAAAATGCAGGACACCCAGTGCATGCAGTCAGAGAGGTAGGAAGTGAACCAGGCAAGAGCAGTGCCGGAGTCCCAGGTGAGCAAGGAAGGACTGGAGAATAGAGTGATCGACTGTGCTGCAGAGAGGTCGAGGAGAATTAGGACAGTGGAGAGGGAGGCGGCATGGGCAGAGAGTAGAGAGTTGGTGACTGAGCAAAGAGCCATTTCAATGGAGTATGCCGGACGAAAACCTGATTGGAGGTGGTCAAGCAGAGAACAGTTTGACAGGACAACCATAAAAGGGAGTGGGTCGAGAGCACACTGTGGTGGGTTTATGGCTCTGGAGCAGGGAGCAGAGGATGAGAAGGAGGAGAAGGAGGGTAGGTTAGTAGCAGTTGCAGAGAAGGAGTGAGCAGAGGACAGGGGATGGGTGGGAAAGGAGGCAATGTTGTATTTGCTTGATGAAATATGGGAATAGCTGACATAATATAATATACTTTTGTTTATTTTTAGGTGGTTAAGGGACTCTGCAGGTAGCCATGGAGATAGTTCTTATTACAAATTATTTTTGACATTTTTTGTGCTAAGATGCTTTGACATGTGTTCAGGAGCTGTTATTAGTTCTACTGCCTGTCATAGGCATATATAACTGATATATGAAGACAGTTTGGTTGAAACAGATTTCAGTGTCAGGCAACTAGAGCAGCTCCTAATATATATATATATATATATATATATATATATATATATATATATATATATATATATATATATATATATATATATATATATATATATAGACACACACACACACACACACACACACACACACACACACACACTGTATATTTGAGTAACTGCAATCAGAACCACACAGAATGACTACAAACATAAAAATAGACAATGGGACAGTGTAAACAACAGTCCTAAAAGTTTTGTGAATAGGGCCCTATGTCATTAAAACTAAAACATGTTCAATAAACAAAATGGATTTGAATTCTAGCAATTGTACTGCTGTGACAAAAACAGACAAACAGTTACTTAGAAAAGTTAGAGCTAACTAGAGCGAAATCTGCAACTGTTTAAGAGCTGAAAACAATTAAGCAAATTAAGCAGCTAATTAAGCAAATCTAGTTGAGTAATTGAGCTCTCAGTTGGAATGAAAACCTTCAGACACATGGGTCCTCAGGACCAGGGTTGTGAAGCCCTGCTCTAGGTACTGGCTGTGAACACCTAAAAACACGCATTGCCTATGTTCACAACTATCAGATCCATTCACTTATTCACTGATATTATAATGACAGCCAATCTCATTCAGATGACAGCCAATCAATAACTGGGACACAGACCCAATGAGCACATTGTAAAACAGCAACAGCCAGGCAGGGAGTAAATGAGTGAATATGATCAATCTTTGTCTAAGTGTCAGTCATTAATGTAATTAATACCATTAGAGAGCTGAGCACCTGCTGTCAGCAGCAGTGCTGGAGCTCAGGGTGCATGTGGGGGGACAGGTACAAGTGCACTGAACAGTTTACAGTGTTAGAGAACACTCTGCAAAGTTACAAGAAACACATTACGTTATCTTTGCTGTGTCCTGTGCCGTCCATATTGCAGCATTATATTTTTTTTTTATTATATTGCCAACTCTTTTAACATTTCAGCATTTCTCAACATTTAGTATGGAGCGTTATCATCTGACAGCCCAGAATTCTATGACGTAGTATACCATATGCAAAGTAATATGATATGTAAATGAATGTATAATGTAGTGCAAGTTACTACCAATGCACATTGACTGGGTGGTGGGGGGGGGGTTCTTCATTTTCTGCAAGCTGGCTGTCAAGGTACCAAATGTAATGTGAGTGGGTGGGCAGTGCAATGAGCTTGGCAACAATCTCTGCTGATGTAGAACACTGTGTTTACCATCTCAGGGGCGCCAGTTTCGAAGAGAGTGTTCTAGCAGTCAGTGCTGAAGTATTATCTTAGGAATGACATTATAAAACTGCCAGGATGCAGCACAATATACTTGGTTGCTTAGCAACTACTCCCAGCACTTAAAGAGTTCAGACTGCCCACTCCTTAGTGATGTAAAGTCTGTGTGTGAAACCCCTGGAAGCACGGATATTCCTGGAGTCGTTTTCAGTGATAAATTGAAAACCTGCCTATGACGCACCATAGATCTATTCACCGCAGTGTCCATTCCACTCACAGAATATAATACCTAATTCATCACAGTACAATGTGCATCATACATCATAGAAAAAGTCCAGCCAATTTTGCCAGGACTGATCTGGTTCATTCTTTTTTGAGAAACATTCTAACAAAATTAAATCTAAATAACGAGTGGTGATATTTGCCCTTTGTTTTCTATGTGTGTACTGGGAGCTAACAGAACTACACTGGGAGTAGCGTTGGCATTTGAGGGATCTCTCTTGCTCTTTCTCTCTCACTGGTAAAGAGTTCATGAGCTGCCATTTCAAGCCAGCACAGGAAGCCAAGGTTGCCTTGCCATCTTTTGCAGCTGTGTTTAGACCCCAGGGTCTGTGCTTCAGGCTTTCTCACAGAAACCGCAGTTCAGATGAGGACTCTGTTCCACTGCAGATAGAGTGCCTACCTTCCCCCTTGCCAGCCTGGCCCCGTGCTTTTTGGTTGAATATTTCAGAAAAAAAAAAAAACTGCCAGCACCATGAGAGGCGAGAGAGAGAGAGAGAGAGAGAGAGAGAGAGAGAGAGAGAGAGAGAGAGAGAGAGAGAGAGAGAGAGAGAGAGAGAGAGAGAGGAGAGAGAGAGAGAGAGAGAGAGAGAGAGAGAGAGAGAGAGAGAGAGAGAGAGAGAGAGCACCTCAATCCTGACCTGAACATCCCCTGCCTGCCATTCAGTCCTGGGCCTCTCTCAAGCAGAGACCTAGGCTTAGAGATGCAACCAGCTGCTCATGTCTCCTGCATACTGGTGTTGTCCTGTAGTTCCATGTTCATCAATATGACTTGACTTTTAAGATCCTTTATTTAAATATTTCAAATAAAATACATTAAAATTCAAATAATGGTAAAACACAACAAAAGTTAAGATTCCTACTGCCTCAGCAAAATTTAAAAAATCCTAAAATACATCATGTTCTCCTTAAAAACAGATGTTAAACAAAATAAAAGGATCAAAATAAAAGGATCATAAAAAAAAATTAAATAAAATTAGAACTAAAACTGGAGCTCCCCCTCCTCACTCACAGCACACAAGGTGTCTCCCACACATCACCTCTCCTGGAAGTTCTCCAGGTTACTGACCAGTTTAAAATACTCAAACTCTACTCTGATCTGGCTGACCACGAGCACTCTGAACTGAACCACTAAACTGGTCAGTCCAGAACCAGAGAGTTGATTTTTCCTTGTCTTTAAAATAGCCAATTTTGCCTGTCCAATTAAAAAATTAATAAGAACACACCTGTTTTTCATTTTAAAACTGTATAGAACCCCAAAAATAAAAAGCTCCTTACTAAAAACAACCCCTAAATTATTCAGGATTCCCTGCAGTAAATTAAAAAGTGGCCGCAGCCTCTCACACTCACTGTAGGCATGAAAGAGAGTTTCCTCTGCTGAGCAGAAAGTGCACTGCTCACTAATACTGGGGTCTGCTCTATGGAGAAACCTGCCTGTGGACACAATGCAGTGTAGAATCTTCCACTGCAGGTCCCCCACTCTCTTGGCGAGAGGCGGCTTGTACAGCACCCTCCACACCGGCCTGTGCCCCTCCTCTACAGCCAAGTAAGCTCGCCACTTAGAGTCTACCAGACCCCTTAGCCTACTATACTCTGTGGCTTTAACACACAATTTGTATATATGTTTTCCATTCATTGTGTGAAAGATAATTTCCTCCACATTCTGCAATTTAAGCAAAGTCCCTCCATTCTCTCCACCCCCTCTGAGTGCCAGCCTCTCCTTCCTCACCTACTGCTGGTGAAAAAACTGGCACAATCATCCCTGGAAATAAGGAAACAGGCCAGCCCTTTCCACCCTCACCAGCTCTTCCAATGAGCCTCCTCCTCAGTGTACAGGAGTCTCTGAACCGCCTGCAGTCTGAAGGCTGCCACCCTGCTGAAAATGCTGACCAGCCCCTGCCCCCCCTCATCACTAGGGAGGTAGAGGACTGCCGACCTCAAACTGTGTCTCCCGCTCCAAAAGAACTCCAGCAACACTCTCTGGATCTCCTTCACCAGGCCCTGGGGTGGGTCCAGGCATACCAGCTTGTGCCACAAGCTAGAGGCCACCAGATTATTAATAACAAGCACCCGGCCCTTGAAGGCCAGATAGGCCAGCAGTCCCTTCCACCTCTGCAGCCGCCCCCTCACCCTGTCCAACAAACCCTCCCAGTTCTTTTTCATGTAGTTTTCTGTTCCGAGGTGCACCCCCAACACTTTAATACCTGTTCTGTTCCATTTCAGCCCCTCAGGCAGGAAAGGAGGGGTGCCCTCATCCCAGCTGCCTGACAGGAAGGTGTCACATTTTGCCCAGTTTACTCTGGCAGAAGATGCTCTCTGGAACTCATTTAGAGTCTGCTGCAGCGCTTGGACATGAGCATCCCCACTCACAAACACAATCACATCGTTTGCATAGGCAGACACTTTCACTGTGGCAGAGGAGGGTGTGGAGGGCGAGGAGGGCACTGTCTATCCAGCTAGCCTGACCCTCAGCAGGTGCAGCAGGGGCTCTATAACCAGTGAATACAGCATACCAGACAGGGCACAGCCCTGCCTTATACCCCTGCACACTGGGAAGGGCTGACTCAGCCCATTGTTGATAAAATATGTTTGTTGTCCATATGTACCACAGTTCCAATAAAGAGGTAGGTGTGGTCGACTCTGTTTTTAATCTATTAAAATCGATTGTTTTTGATCATAAAAGTGACACAGGTGTCCAATTCTTAAGCTGGCAAAGGTCTCCCTTCTTGGGCAGCAGTGTAGCCACAGCCCTACGGCAGCTAAGAGGCAGTTCCTTGTGGCTGAGGCTCTCTCTCAGAACCTGGAGCAAATCCTCCCCCATTATATCCCAGAAATTATTATAAAATTCTGCTGGCAGTCCATTGATCCCAGGAACCTTTCCACTGGAAAGCTGCTTGACAGCGGTGGTCATCTCCTGGTGGGTCAGCGGTGCGTCCAGCTGAATCTGCTCTTCCTCACAGAGGCTGGGTAACCCCTGGAGCAGCCGCTCAGTGTCCTCTATGTTGCACAGTTCTTTATTATAAAGTTCCTTGTAAAAACGCACCGCCTCTCTGCTGATTTCCTCCCGGGTGTGCAACCAGCAGTTCTTTCTCACCAGGTTGAAGAAGAAACTAGTCCTGATACAGCACAGCTTTCTATTGTCTCCATCTCTCTTCCTTTCCAGGTTGAAGAAGAAACTGGTGGGGTGCATCCATGTCTCTCAACTCCATGAATACAGTTAATAGACAGTGGTGTGTGATACTGAGACCAGGTGTATTGTCTTGAACTGGGATGCAGGCATCTCCATATGTCAACCAGGTCACTGGACTCTAACATTGCAGCCAACTCACTGGAGGACTGAGGATGTGGTTCATCCTTATTTCTATCAATATTAAAATTAACAGTAAAATTAAAATCTCCTTCTAGTACCACCACATCGTTATTATTAACATTAAAAAGAGCTTGCTTTAATTTCTTAAAAAATAAAATTCGTTCGCCCCCTCTATTGGGGGCATAAATATTAATAAAAACATACACTGTACTGCCCAGCCTAGCTCTTACTTTTAAAATCCTCCCTTTCTCGCACTATATCTAGTAAAACTGCCCCCAGGCTGACTTTAAAAAGCACAACTACTTCTGCACTGGTACTAGCGCCGTGACTCATCACGCACAGCCCCTTCCACTCCGCTCGCCACGCCTCCTCATTCTCCTGATCCGAGTGCGTTTCCTGCAGAAACACCACCCCTGCCTGCTTCTGCTCTAAAAACTCTACTAGCTGTACCCTCTTAAAAAACTGTCTATGGCCGTTTAGATTAAAAGAAACAAAAACGCACTTTTCCATCATGGCTAAAAAAACTAACAGACTAAAACAAGTAATAAGTAATAAGTTTCATAAAACACAGCCATTTTTAAACAAGAGATTTTGAACCACTGTTAAGATCCTTTTTAATTTTCTGAACAATTTTTTTTAATCTATAACGTTTTGGCTGATCAAATTCTTCTATTGTTGCTTTCCTTGTGATAACGTGAGCGGAGTGGAGAAATAACTTTAGATCAGGGAAAAAAACTCTCTATTTCTACTCCCCTTTTCCCTTTTGTTTCTATCATAAAATCATTTACCTGCTCAAGCGTGTATAACTTTTTCTTACTGACGGGTTGGCTATCAGGGATGTCTGAGATAAGCGAGGAGTCAGAGAGCTCCCCCTCCATCTCATCCGCGCTGTCCTCTCGCTCGCCCCCGAGAATCCGCTCCTCCGCAGCTCCCTCCGACTCCTCGACACCGGTCTCTGCCACAGCCGTCACTATTTCAGGCGGCTGAGATTCAGCTAGCGGAGAGTCTTGCACCGCGCCTGGCTCACCCTCCGCTGTGTTCTCTTCCTCCACATTGGGAGGGACTGACACCCCGCCTGGAGCCCGCAGTCTCCCTGTCTGCACGGGTTCGGAGTTCTGCACTGGCTCGCTCTGCCATCCGGCAGCTCTGCAGCCTTCCGTTGAATTCGTGTCTTTTTCGCTACTACCTTGAATGATTCTTCACCATTCTCAGTAGTAGCTGTATTATCCTCCGAACCCGTCAGTGACAGGCTGCGGCTGGGTCTCTTTGTGCGAGGCCGTGGTGTTGGTGGTTCTGCTCCGGTTTCCTTCTGGATCGCCCCCTCCTCGGTCAGCACGGGCTCGCTCTGCGGCTGCGGTGCAGGAGCCGACTCTTCCTCCCGCTCACCCCCAACACCCCCGACTTCCTCCTCGCCAGCATCGCCCTGATCCTGCTCTGTCTGCTCTAGCCTCTCTTCTCGGGCAGGCTTTCCTCTGGTTTGCCTGTTCTCCACAGTAAAAACACCTCATCATCTCTGAACTGACAAACACCACACAATTCGTCCCTTCTACATTAAAATTCCAGGCAACATTAATGACTTGATTAGGATCATTTAGTAACACAAACGCCTGCCTTCTAAACGACATGACGTGCCTAACACTGTTATTTTTGCAACCCAGCGGGATTCCCTTAATTGGGGACACCAGTTTACCAAAACGAGCTAAATTATTTTCTAATTGCTCATTTTTTAAAAACGGAGGCACATTAGAAATAATAACTTTCGTAACCGGGGTTACTAGAGGGGAAACCTGAACAAATTCACCTTTTACTGTAAAGGCAGGCTCTACCAGCTTGTGGCGACCAGAGACCCCTCCACCTAAAGACCCCATTACGGGATCTCCAAACATTCTTGACGCCGACATAATATTTTCAAACCCCACCACCTCTCCTATTGCCAGCAGGCACATCCTCCAAAAGAAAACTAAGGGTCTATCAAAACAAACAACAAACCCCGTGTAAATACGGGTGAGAGCCCCCAGCCCTCCTGAACGAGACCCCATCTGCAAGCCCTTCCCAACAATCCTCCACGAGAGAGAGAGAGAGAGAGAGCACCTCAGTCCTAACATGAACACCCCCTGTCTGCCTGTCATTCAGTCCTGAGCCTCTAACAACTCGTAATAAATAAATAAATAAATAAACAAAATAATTGTGAAGTGTTTGTTTTGTGATCGTGATTACTGGGGGTTGAGTTGAGACCACTGAAGAAATGTATATATGTGTATTTATATTCTTTGTTAGAATAGGATAAAAATTGCTAATCTAATTTTCAGATGAGACCTGGCCTACTTGAGAGAGACCTGGCGACAGACTGGAGAATTGCAAACGTAATACTAATCCACAAAAAGGGAGACAAAACCAAACCAGAGACAGACCAATAAGAGACTTATATTATATGAAACTTATGGAAACTATAATAAGATCCAAAATGGAAAATTACCTATATGGTAACAGTATCCTGGGAGACAGTCAGCATGGCTTCAGGAAAGAGAGATTATGTCTAACTAACCTGCTTGATTTTTTTGAGGATGCAACATCGACAATGGATAATTGCAAAACATATGACATGGTTTATTTAAATTTCCAGAAAGCTTTTGACAAAGTCCCGCGTAAAAGATTTATTCTCGAACTGAACGCAGTAGGGATTCAAGGAAATGTATGCACATGGATTAGGGAGTGTTTAACATGTAGAAAACAAAGCAGTGATTAGAGGAGAAACCTCAAAATGGAGCAAGGTAACCAGTGGAGTACCACAGGGATCAGCATTAGGTCTTCTGCTATTCCTAATCTACATTACTGACTTAGACTCTGGTGTAGTAAGCAAACTTGTTAAATTTGCAGACGACACAAAAATAGTAGGATTGGCAAACACCGTTGCAGCAACAAAGGTCATTCAAAATGATCTAGACAGCATTCAGAACTGGGCAGGCACATGGTAAATTACACTAAAAAGAGAAAAGTGTAAGGTAGTGCATGCAGGCAATAAAAATGTGCATTATAAATATCATATGGGAGATACTGAAATTGAAGAAGGAATCTATAAAAAAGACCTAGGAGTTTATGTTGACTTAGAAATGTCTTCATCTAGACAATGTGGGGAAGCTATAAAAAAGGCCAACAAGATGCTCAGATATATAGTGAATAGTGTTGAATTTAAATCAAGGGAAGTAATGTTAAAACTTTACAATGCATTAGTAAGACCTCATCTAGAATATTGTGTTCAGTTCTGGTCACCTCGCTACAAAAATGATATTGCTGATCTACAAAGAATACAAAGAAGAGCGACCAGACTTATTCAGAGTTTAAAAGGCTCATGTGCAGACAGGCTTAAAGAATTGAATCTATTCAGTCTTGAACAAAGAAGACTACGCATTGATCTGATTCAAGCATTCAGAATTCTAAAAGGTATTGACAATGCCGATCCAAGGGACTTTGTCAATCTGTATAAAAGAACCAAGGACCAGGGGTCACAAATGGAGATTAGATAAAGGGGCATTCAGAACAGAAAATCGGAGGCACTTTTTTACACAGAGAATTATGAGGGTCTGGAACCAACTGTTGTTGAAGCTGACACCCTGGGATCCTTCAAGAAGCTGCTTGATGAGATTCTGATCATTAAACTACTAACAACCAAATGAGCAAGATGGTCCGAATGGCCTTATCTCATTTGTTAACTTTCTTATGTTCTTATGTATACGTTGATTAATATAAAATACAATGCTACAATTAACAGAATTTGTAGAATTCATAAAGATGATCAAAAGCTTCAGACACATCAGAAAACTTTAAAAAGTAAACAAAAACACAAAATGAAAAAAACAAGTATGTTACAGCTTACTAGTAAAATCATTCCAAAAGATAAAAAATGGACAAGGTAACTGAAAGTATTGCTCTAACAGGAACCCCATCTCTGAGTAGACTGAGACCTGGGACCATATTGATGAACATGGAACTACAGGACAACACCAGTAGCCAGGAGACGTGAGCAGCTGGTTGCATCTCCAAGCCTAGGTCTGTGCTTGAGAGAGGCCCAGGACTGAATGGCAGGCAGGGGGTGTTCAGGTCAGGATTGAGGTGCTCCCTCTCTCTCTCTCATGGAGGATGGTGGGAAGGGCTTGCAGAGAGGTGTAACGCCGGTGTGGTAGGACCAGGAAATTTAAAACTTTATTTATTTATCTATATATCTATTATTTATTTATTTATTTATTTTGTTTGTTTGTTTGTTTGATAGTTACTTAGTTGTTCTTTTTGTGTGTTTGTTTGTTCGTAGGTTAGTGGTGTGTGTGTGTGTGTTTGTTTGTTTGTTTGTAGGGTGTTTGGAGATCCCGTTATGGGGTCTCGTTCAGGAGGGCTGGGGGCTCTCACCGGCTGACATGGGGTCCGTTGCCTGCCTGACCCCGGGGTTTCGGTGGAGGAGTGCCTGCTGGCAGTAGGAGAGGTGGTGGGGTTTGAGAATATTATGTCGGCGTCAAGAATGAATAAAGCGCTGGTAATATTTTTAGTGGAGGTGTCTCTGGTACACAAGCTGGTAGAGGAAGGATTTACAGTGAAAGGTGAATTTGTTCAGGTTTCCCCTCTAGTAACCCCGGTTACGAAAGTTATTATTTCTAATGTGCCTCCGTTTTTAAAAAATGAGCAATTAGAAAAGAATTTAGCTCGTTTTGGTAAACTGGTGTCCCCGATTAAGGGAATCCCGCTGGGGTGCAAAAATAACAGTGTTAGGCACGTCATGTCGTTTAGAAGGCAGGCGTTTGTCTTACTAAATGATCCTAACCAAGTCATTAATGTTGCCTGGAATTTTAACGTGGAAGGGATGAATTGTGTAGTTTTTGTCAGTTCCGAAACGATGAGATGTTTTTACTGTGGAGAACAGGGACACCAGAGGAAAGCCTGCCCGAGAAAGGAGGCTAGAGCGGAGACAGGGCAGGATCAGGGCGATGCTGGCGGGGAGGAAGTCGGGGGTGTTGGGGGTGAGCGGGAGGAAGAGTCGGCTCCCCCAGCGCAGCCGCAGAGCGAGCCCGTGCTGACCGAGGAGGGGGCGATCCAGAAGGAAACCGGAGCAGAACCACCAACACCACGGCCTCGCACAAAGAGACCCAGCCACAGCCTGTCACTGACGGGTTCGGAGGATAATACCGCTACTACTGAGAATGGTGAAGAATCATTCAAGGTAGTAGTGAAAAAGACACAAATTCAACGGAAGGCTGCAGAGCTGCCGGATGGCAGAGCGCAGCCAGTGCAGAACTCCGAACCCGTGCAGACAGGGAGACTGCGGGCTCCAGGCGGGGCGTCACTCCCTCCTAACGCAGAGGAAGAGAGCACAGCGCAGGATGAGCCGGGCGCGGTGCAAGACTCTCAGCTAGCTGAATCTCAGCCGCCTGAAATGGTGACGGCTGTGGCAGAGACCGGTGTGGAGGAGTCGGAGGGAGCTGCGGAGGAGCGGATTCTCGGGGGCGAGCGAGAGGACAGCGCGGATGAGATGGAGGGGGAGCTCTCTGACTCCTCGCTTATCTCAGACATCCCTGATAGCCAACCCGTCAGTAAGAAAAAGTTATACACGCTTGAGCAGGTAAATGATTTTATGATAGAAACAAAAGGAAAAGGGGAGTAGAAATAGAGAGTTTTTTCCCTGATCTAAGGTTATTTCTCCACTCCGCTGACGTTATAACAAGGAAAGCCACAATAGAAGAATTTGATCAGCCAAAACGTTATAGATTAAAAAAAATTGTTCAGAAAATTAAAAAGGATCTTAAAAGTGGTTCAAAATCTCTTGTTTAAAAATGGCTGTGTTTTATGAAACTTCTTTTATTACTTGTTTTAGTGTGTTAGTTTTTTTAGCTATGATGGAAAGGTGCATTTTTGTTTCTTTTACTCTTAACGGCTGCAGACAGTCTTTTAAGAGGGCGCAGCTAGTCGAGTTTTTAGAGCAGAAGCAGGTGGGGGTGGTGTTTCTGCAGGAAACGCACTCGGATCAGGAGAATGAGGAGGCGTGGCGAGCGGAGTGGAAGGGGCTGTGCGTGATGAGTCACGGCGCTAGTACTAGTGCAGGAGTAGCCGTGCTTTTTAAACCCAGCCTGGGGGCAGTTTTACTAGATATGGATGAAATCGAGAAAGGGAGGATTTTAAAAGTAAGAGCTAGGCTGGGCAGTACAGTGTATGTTTTTATTAATATTTATGCCCCCAATAGAGGGGGGGAACGAATTTTATTTTTTAAGAAATTAAAGCAAGCTCTTTTTAATATTAATAATAATGATGTGGTGGTAGTAGGAGGAGATTTTAATTGTACTGTTAATTAATATTGATAGAAATAATTGAACAGTAGAGAGTTGGCTGCATTGTTAGAGTCCAGTGACCTGGTCAGAACCCCCCCAGTTCAAGACAATACACCTGGTCTCAGTATCACACAGACTGTGTATATAGAGCAAGACTAGACCGGTTTTATACTTCAAAAAACGTAAAAAGAATTCCCCAGTAGTCTCTCTGACCACCACTGTCTATTAATTACAGTATTAATTCAATCAGAACCCCACAGAGCATCTTAATTTAAGCAACAATTCAAACTTTTTTGGATAATTTGGAAAAAAGAAAAAGCACAATATAAAGATTTAAGACAGTGGTGGGACATTGGCAAAATACAAATTAAATGTTTTTGTCAACAATATACTATAAATGCAACCAGGTCACTGAACACAGCCGTGAGAGAACTGGAGTCCAAAATCCTCCTCCTAGAGGAAAGTTTAAATTCAGAATTTAAAGAACAGACCCTGGAGAACCTAAAAGAGCAGAAAATCGCGCTGGGGAGCTTGCTGAAGGAAAGAGTGAAGGGGGCGATTGTGCGTTCCAGATTCATGGAGTTGAGAGACATGGATGCCCCCACTAGTTTCTTCTTCAACCTGGAGAGGAAGAGAGCGGACAGTAGACAGCTGTGTTGTATCAGGACTCCTGGTGGGAAAGAACTGCACACCCGGGAGGAAATCAGCAGAGAGGCGGTGCGTTTTTACAAGGAACTTTATAATAAAGAACTGTGCAACATAGAGGACACTGAGCGGCTGCTCCAGGGGTTACCCAGCCTCAGTGAGAAGGAGCAGATTCAGCTGGACGCACCGCTGACCCACCAGGAGATGACCGCCGCTGTCAAGCAGCTCTCCAGCGGAAAGGTTCCCGGGATCGATGGACTGCCAGCAGAATTTTATAATAATTTCTGGGATATAATGGGGGAGGATTTGCTCCAGGTTCTGAGAGAGAGCCTCAGCCACAAGGAACTGCCTCTTAGCTGCCGTAGGGCAGTGGTTACACTGCTGCCCAAGAAGGGAGACCTTTGCCAGCTTAAAAATTGGAGACCTGTGTCAATTTTATGTTCTGATTTAAAGATTTTATCCAAAACAATCGCTAATAGATTAAAAAGTGTTATTGGAACTGTAATACATATGGATCAAACATATTGTATACCGGGTCGCTCTATTTTTGATAACTTGTTTTTTATTAGAGATTTTTTAACTGTAAGTGATATTTGTGATTTTAATGTAGGAATGGTCTCCCTGGATCAAGAGAAGGCTTTCGACAGAGTCGACCACACCTACCTCTTTCATACACTGGAAGCCTTCGGGTTCGGTCCTGGTTTTATTTCTTATATTCGGCTTTTATATTCCAACATTTTTAGTATTTTAAAGATCAACAATGGGCTGAGTCAGCCCTTCCCAGTGTGCAGGGGTATAAGGCAGGGCTGTGCCCTGTCTGGTATGCTGTATTCACTGGTTATAGAGCCCCTGCTGCACCTGCTGAGGGTCAGGCTAGCTGGATGGACAGTGCCCTCCTCGCCCTCCACACCCTCCTCTGCCACAGTGAAGGTGTCTGCCTACGCAGACGATGTGACTGTGTTTGTGAGTGGGGATGCAGATGTCCAAGCACTGCAGCAGACTCTAAATGAGTTCCAGAGAGCATCTTCTGCCAGAGTAAACTGGGCAAAATGTGACACCTTCCTGTCAGGCAGCTGGGATGAGGGCACCCCTCCTTTCCTGCCTGAGGGGCTGAAATGGAACAGAACAGGTATTAAAGTGTTGGGGGTGCACCTCGGAACAGAAAACTACATGAAAAAGAACTGGGAGGGTTTGTTGGATAGGGTGAGGGGGCGGCTGCAGAGGTGGAAGGGACTGCTGGCTCAACTGTCCTTCAAGGGCCGGGTGCTTGTTATTAATAATCTGGTGGCCTCTAGCTTGTGGCACAAGCTGGTATGCCTGGACCCACCCCAGGGCCTGGTGAAGGAGATCCAGAGAGTGTTGCTGGAGTTCTTTTGGAGCGGGAGACACAGTTTGAGGCCGGCAGTCCTCTACCTCCCTAGTGATGAGGGGGGGCAGGGGCTAGTCAGCATTGCCAGCAGGGTGGCAGCCTTCAGACTGCAGGCGGTTCAGAGACTCCTGTACACTGAGGAGGAGGCTCATTGGAAGAGGCTGGCCTGTTTCCTTCTCAATAGATTTGGGGGGCTGGGGTTAGGAAAACACCTGTTTTTAATTGAGAACACCAGTTTTAGTAAAGCAGGACTTCCTCCTTTTTATCAAAGTATTTTAAAAGCCTGGCAGCTGGTGAGGGTGGAAAGGGATGTGGAGTCCTTGACAGGGCAGGACCTGTTTGAGGAGCCCCTATTTTTTAATCCACTCTTTCCAGTTAAGTTCCTCCAGTCGATGACGCTCTGTGCCAGTTTTTTAAAAGCAGGTGTAACCAGGATGGTCCACCTGTTAAACCTTGAGCTCTCCTGCTGGCTAACTGCCTCCCAGCTAACTGCACAGCTAGGCTGGCACTCAGAGAGGCTTGCAGAAAGACTGATGGGTGAGTTGAGGGGCTGCCTCTCCCCGCGGCTCAAGGCAGTCCTGAGGGAGGAGTTGTCCAGAGGCACAGAGCAGAGACAGCTTTCCTTATTTCCAGGGATGATCGTGTCACCAGCAGTAGGTGAGGAAGGTGAGGGGGGTGGAGAGAATGGAGGGACTTTGCTTAAATTGCAGAATGTGGAGGAAATTATCTTTCACACAATGAGTGGAAAACATATATACAAATTGTGTGTTAAAGCCATAGAGTATAGTAGGCTAAGGGGTCTGGTATAGAGTGGCGAGCTTACTTGGCTGTAGAGGAGGGGCACAGGCCGGTGTGGAGGGTGCTGTACAAGCCGCCTCTCGCCAAGAGAGTGGGGGACCTGCAGTGGAAGATTCTACACTGCATTGTGTCCACAGGCAGGTTTCTCCATAGAGTGGACCCCAGCATCAGTGAGCAGTGCGCTTTTTGCTCAGCAGAGGAAACTCTCTTTCATGCCTACAGTGAGTGTGAGAGGCTGCGGCCACTTTTTAATTTACTTAATTTAGGGGTCGTTTTTAGTAAGGAGCTTTTTATTTTTGGGGTTCTATACAGTTTTAAAATGAAAAACAGGTGTGTTCTTATTAATTTTTAATTGGACGGGCAAAATTGGCTATTTTAAAGACAAGGAAAAATCAACTCTCTGGTTCTGGACTGACCAGTTTAGTGGTTCAATTCAGGGTGCTCGTGGTCAGCCAGATCAGAGTAGAGTTTGAGTATTTTAAACTGGTCAGCAACCTGGAAGACTTTCAGGAGAGGTGGTGTGTGGGAGACGCCTTGTGTGCTTTGAGTGAGGAGGGGGAGCTCCAGTTTTTGTTCTAATTTTATTTAATTTTTGTTGTGTTTTATTTTGGCTTTTATCTGTTTTCAACAAAGAAAAAAACACTGTTTAATATTGATTCTTTAATGATCCTTTTATTTTGTTTAAAATATGTTTTTAAGGAGAACACGATGTATTTTAGGATTTTTTAAATTTTGCTGAGGCAGTAGGAATCTTAACTTTTGTTGTGTTTTACATTTATTTGAATTTTAATGGATTTTAATTGGAATATTTAAATAAAGGATCTTAAAAGTCAAAGTCTCTCTCTCTCTCTCTCTCTCTCTCTCTCTCTCTCTCTCTCTCTCTCTCTCCCCCTTTCCCTCTCTCCCTCTCTCTCCCCTCTCCCTCTCTCTCTATCTCCTCCCTGCCTGCCTGCCTGTCAGTCCTGTGTCTGACTGTAGCCAAAGCCATTGTCCCTCATCTCTCATCAGCACTAGATTCACAAATTAAAAGATAAATAAAACCCATCCTTTACTGGAACAGCATGGTCACATCAATTAAGTTTAATGCTGTTAACTCGCTTACTGCAGATGGAGGGTTGCTCTTAATCAGATTTCTTGCATTTTCATTCCCTTTACTCAGCTATCTCCCTCCAAGCACATTAACACCATGCTAATGCCTCTAGTTTACAAAACTCTCTCCATTAGAGCAACAGGCAGAGTGGTATTAATTAGCCTTCTCTGGATTCCACAAGAAAAAAAAGCTAACAAACACTAATTAGATAGAGGCTGTGAAGTTTGCTAATAACTACGCAGCCTGGATGTATCCTTACCAACTTACCATGCAGATAGAGAATGGATCTACAATGGAAATGTAATGCTACTGCAAGAAGGGATACTGGTAATACAAGAGTAGATACAATTGGGACTACAGTGGTGTTAAGGAATGTCCATACCAAGTTTAACAGATGAACAGTTCTTAAAATAAAGCTCAAAAGTGTAAGTGAAGCATATGAAAGACGTACATGACTTACATCTTACAGATAATTTTCAAGCAAAGTTCCTTCAAATTCAGACATGCACACAGATGTACACTCCCCTCTGGGAAAGATGAATAAATGCAGTACGACCATCAATTGTAAGTTCATTCCCATTTCTATAGAAGTGACAGAATGCTCTATATGCCTGAATAGATAATCATCCTCTCTTGAAATGCAGGCAAAGGATTTTAATGAGCACTCCATCCCATATGGGCAGTTTAAATATCCCTTTAGTAGCAATGCAGAACACTTTATTGGGGGATTTGTTGTTCATTTGGGTTTTTGCACTGATGGCATACGATTTACTACCTTTAAGGTGAGGATGCCTTCAGATGAAGTGACAATGTGCCCATGCCACTGGACGCGGGGGATATGATAACAGAAGCATGATCAATGTGACAGTGTAATGAGGATGTATTGTATTTGCCTGCGAGACAGGGTGGGTGGAAGTCGAGGGCTGGCTTTGCTATAATAGCAGCTGAGTGGCAAACACACATGCCTTGTCGAGTCAACGGAGAACACAATCTTCTCAATCTGCGCAGGAGGGACGAAGCGCAGCGTATTCATCTTCAAACCACTTTGAATGATCTCAGGAAGCCGCAGTGTTCCTGGTAATGGTGTCTAACTGTGCTTAAACACAGAAGAGGAAACCGTTTGAAAAGGAATGCAATGAGGTTTGTGTTTAAGCTGCTTGACCAGTGTTTCTGAATGTTCTCTCTCTTTCTCCATCTGCCTCCCTGTTTTTTACAGAAGCAAAATATTAAGTAGAATTTAGGTTTGAAATTATTGTAAACTTGATCGTTTTTCTGGAAAGAGAATCCGCCCCCAACCAACACATTATCAGCAAGCGCATAAAGGCTCCATGTGTTAGTCTCTCATGTTGCTTCTTTTGTTTCGGCCTCTGAGTGGCGCGGGGAGAGACTGAAATGGGAGTCGAACATCTTAGAGCCTGGAGGAAGGGCTACCCTCAGCCATGGCTTCCCTAAGGTTTCCCCCTACATCTAAAATTAAAAATACGTCAGTTGGGGGTTTTTCCTTACCTGAGTGCTGAGCGGTTCATATTTAGTTCTGCAGGACATGTGGTCAGACTGGAGAGGCTGGGCTCTTTCCATCAACGCAGTCATGCTCTGGGGGACGGGCCATGTCTCAGCTGCTTCATTTTCATACATGTTTCCATATTTTTGGGGGTAGGTGACAGTGCGCCACTGTGGGTTGCGTTAATCATTTATTATTATTTTTCCATTTATGGTTTGGTGGCCTCGTCTTTTGGGGGGAGGTGGCCCAAAGCCACTTCCTATCTGCAGCACTGGGATTCATAATATTGTTCATGTTTTTCATAGCCCCTGGCCAAATTTATCATTCACTCGGGCTCTGAGCACTCATCACAGTCATCGGGCCCTAAGCGCCCATCACAGTTCATTAAATCATCTGTCAATTGCAAATCAATAAATCATCACATTGCGAATTCTCTATGCTGAATTGAAGAGATAAAGCATTTACAGAAATGTATGGAATGAAATAAGGTAAACAATTAACCACGGTAACCTTGTACTAAAAGATTAGTTAGTGTATGTCTCCACTTGATTGGAGTAACAGCTAAAGGGCTAAATTATTTTGATAATTAGTAAGATAAAAAAAAAAAACTGCGGTCATGTACGTCCAAAGCCCATGTGGTATAAATACCTGGAATGGAAGTGACACAGACAGAGAAGCTTCTAATACCTCTTGGATCATCATTGACCATCGGTCTGAGAGCTCTCTCCAGGGGATCAGGTAATCTGATTAATTGCCTATCTCTGTTAATACTAGCAGCACATACTGTATCTAAACAGTAACATTCAGTGTAGAATGTAATGTGTGGATTTGCAACTAATATATGGTAAACATTGTTAAAATTTAGGTAAACGGCTTAAAGAAAGACATGTTTATCTTAATTGATTAACCTTACACTAGAGACTCTGTGGCACCTTAATGTTGTCTTGGATAAACATTTCTTAACAGAAATCCTTAAGAGTAAATGGAGCTTTGAGTCCTTTCTCCTGATATTTCAAGCAGCTTCAGTCAAGAACAGCTCAACTATCTGAAACAGATGAAACAGCTACTATACACACACACAATACATATATATATATATTATATATATATATAATATATATATACACACACACACACACACACACACACACACACACACACACAGTGCATATAGGAAGTATTCACCCCCTTGGACGTTTTCACAGTTTGTTGTGTTACAACCTGAAATCTGAAATTTTGATGCATTTAAATGGGATTTTTTTTCCTTTGATTTACACAACCTACTCAACACTTTCAATGTGTTAAAAAATGGGGGGGGGGGGGGGGGATAAATCAATTAAAAATAAAAACCTGAAAAGTCTTCATTAGATAAGTATTCACCCCCTTTGCTATGACAATTCTAAATAAGCTCAGGTGCAACCAATTGCCTTCAGAATTCACACAATAAGTTAAATGGAGTCCATCTGTGTGCAATAAAAGTGGTTCACATGATTTCAGATTAAATACATCTGTCTGTGTAGGGTCCCACAGTTGGTTAGTGCATTCAAGGGAAAGATCAGGGGAGGGGTATAAAAAGATTTCAAAGGCATTGAACATCCCTTGGAGCACAATCAAGTTGATCATTAAGAAGTGGAAGGAATACGGCACCGCCCAGAATCTGCTTAGAGCAGGTCGTCCTCCCAAATTGAGCAGCCGGTTAAGAAGGGCACTGGTCAGAGAAGCCACCAAGAGGCCAATGAAAACTCTGAAAGACCTACAGATGGGAGAAACTGTCCATGTGTCAACAATAGCTGAGGTACTCCACAAATCTGGCATGTATGGAAGAGTGGCAAGAAGGAAGCCATTTCTGAAAAAAGCCCATGTAAAATCCTGCTTGGAATTTGCAAAAAGGCATGTGGGAGACTCTAAAAAATGTGGCAAAAGATTCTGTAGTCTGATGAAACAAAAATTGAACTATATGGCCTAAATGCAAAGCGTTATGTCTGGCGCAAACCCAACACAGCACATAACCAAGGTAACACCATCCCTACTGTGAAGCATGGTGGTGGCAGCATCATGCTATGGGGATGCTTTTCATTGGCAGGGATTGGGAAGCTTGTCAGAGTAGAGAGCAAAATGGATGAAGCTAAATACAGGCAAATCCTTGAGGAAAACCTGCTTCAGTCTGCAATGGACCTAAGAATGGGACGGCGATTCACCTTTCAGTAGGACAACGAACCCAAGCACACAGCCAAAGCAACACTGGAGTGACTTAAAAATAAGAAGGTGAATGTCCTAGAGTGGCCCAGTCAATTCGAATTCAAGCCCACTTGAATTCACCTGAGAATCTGTGGCAAGACTTGAAGATTGCTGTCCACCAACGTTCCCCATCCAGCTTGACAGAGCTTGAACAATTTTGCCAAGAAAAATGGACGAATATTGCACGATCCAGATGAATAAACGAACAAACAATGCGTTTCAGCACATCCGTGCCTTCATCAGGCTTCTGTAAAATGACCTACACTGCACATAAAAAGGCAGTTCATAGTATTAATCAATTAACAAGTCCATTACTGAATTTTAAATAATTAAATATCAAAATAAATGTAGTCAATTCCAACAACAATTCCATAGGTAATTCATTTTTCTTATCTTCAAAATAAAATGACAATGTCTCCAGTCCAACTTCATGTGTTACGTTAGTGTATAAGCTTTCCACATCAGATGTAACCAGAAAAGATTCAGGAGGGACTATAAAATCAGAAAGCAATTTGATCACATCTCGAGTATCAGATAAATGGGAGGGTAAATCTTTAACAATATCTTTAATAAAATAATCTATAAACTGACTTAGTGGTTCTGAAATGAAACCCTTACCTGATACTATGGGGCTTCCTGGTGGTTGTACAAGGTTTTTGTGTATTTTTTGGTAATTTATAAAATATTGATGTTGTTGGAAACTCTACTTTCATAAACTCAAATAGATTTTTAGTGATTAAATTATTTTACTTATTACATCACAAGTATGTATAATAGGATCTCCTGTTAAAAGTTCATAGAAATCGGAATTATTTGACTTATCTTAGAACTTCATAAACATAAACTTCTGTATTCTGAACAACAATAGAGCCTCCTTTGTCTCCAGATTTAATTATTATTTTATTGTTACCTCTCAACTCTTTAATGGCTTTTCTTTCTAATTGATTAATGTTGTGGTGTTTAGGAGCTGGACCTTCTTTCACTATAGTTGTGATATAATTTACTAAAAGTGCTTAATGTAGCATTTTGTTTCCCTAAGATTTATATATATATATATATATATATAAATATATTATATATATATATATTATATATATAGGGATTATATATATTATATATATCACAACTCTCTGGAAATGTTCAACATGTTTGTCACTTTTCCTGGACTTTTTACACTGTCCTCTAGCAGAAAAGAAAGTTGAACTTCCAGGAATGCAGTTTAAACAGGACAGTACCTGTGAGTTTATTATTATATGTATATACCAGAATTCTTCTGGTTTGACTGGTGTTTTAAAAACAGTTTCTTTAAATACAACCTTTTGTAGCAATATAAAGCTACATGGCACTGTGTGAAAGGTCAGAATTAGTTTAAGTCGTAAATTCATCTGGTTTAGATAAAAACATGCTCTGTTTCAGTTATCATATCCTGGTGAGGTTTTAAAAGCTGAGCGAGCAAGTAAGCATAGATCAAAAAACAACCCATATATTGCCTAATTTAGTTCCACACTATAACAGTACATTATCTATATGAATAAAATAAAGCTGGATATTAATAAAAACTAGTTTCATAAATATCTAACTTGATTGTATTATATGATGAACCCATACACAGCATTAGATAATCATGCCATTCACCTCTGGAGGTCTTGGTTCCAATTTGGCTGCCCAGGTCACAAGGTGAAGGAGCTGGGTCTCAACACAGCCCCCAGTCAGAGGAAACCAGTATAACCAACATCACAGGATTAACAGCTCAGCACACATAGTCTGTCAGGAGCCAGTTCCATTGTTCCTCACAAACCAAAAATTACAAAGTTCAAACACAAGTAAGGAATAGGAAATGGAATTGAATACTATAAGACAATTGGATAAGTGATATGTAACCTAGATGTCATTAAGTCAGCAAACGAGGTGAATGATCTGAACCCTGCTGTTCTGAAGAGACCTATAGTCTGAAACATGCTATCACAATGAAAGAACATTTAAAGCAATCCCCTCTCTGTACTTCCCATTCAAAAGATTATTAGTATCAAAAATGTCAAACAAAGACTAGACAAGGCGTTTTCTGTATGGTATAGATTATGATCAGTAGAATGAACTAATCAGTAATCTGAATAGGGTCCTGTCCCATCTGGTTGGGATTAGCAGGAGACTTCATATTGAAAACAGAATACGAGTTCATGTAACAAAATAAAGTTCAACAACTCTAGACTGTTAAAGACTGTTCAGAAATATCACCCTAGATTGTATTCATATAAAAAACGTATTCCCATTGTGTGCCAGTAAATTATATACATATATTTTTCCTGTAACATTGTGGCGGAGTGTCCCGCCTCTTTATGTCTTTTATGATGTCTGTAGTGTGTTAATTTTGGTGTTTATGTATAAAATACACAGGATATAAATATGGGTTGCGAGCACAAGTGTTTAAAATGTATATTTTGTATTTAGGCACGAGGATTGCACAGCACTTCACGTGCAAGTAGAATAATATGTGAGCACGGGGAATTGCACTTTTATTAATTCATGTGCAGTTGTACTGAGACAACAATTGAATGATTGATTAGCAATCGAGTCTCGGTACAGCTGCATAAAAGCTGCATGTTTTCACTCACTCGGGGTTGTGTGTTCGTGAGAGGAGAACGGGAGAGAGAAGGAGTTTTTGGGGTTTTGAGAATAATTGCTTCAGCATGCTGGAAGTGCCAGCACGGTACTTGTTTGTCTGTTCATCCACTGTCTTGTTTAGTGTTGTCCGTTTTGTTTACCTTTTTATTTTGGCCTCAAGTGCCGTGTCCTGTTTTGTGTGTTTTGTTTAAACCTTTTTGTTTATTATTTGCAATAAAACTCTGGACACCGTAGCGTCACAGATTCACTGCCATTCCTAATTGTTTGGAGTCTGCATTTCTGGTCAGACGTCACCCCTGCAAAGCCATCCTGTTCACAAACATATAGAACTCACACATCCATATCCATTTACTTTTTAGGGGAATGTCAAATGCACTTCTAAAGCTGTGTCTTTAAAAGTCGCTTATGTTTCCAGTTTAGTTACTGTTCAGGTCCATTTCTGAATTGAAGAGGCTCTCTATCCTGCTTGTTTCATTGTTTTTTGTCTGCGCTCTTTCATTTCTGAATTGAAGAGCCCTCTCTATCCTGCTTGTTTCATTGTTTTTTGTCTCCGCTCTTTCATTTCTGAATTGAAGAGCCCTCTCTATCCTGCTTGTTTCATTGTTTTTCGTCTGCACTCTCTCTATCGCAAACAGCTGGGCTCAATTAAAGCAGAGCCAGTATAAACAAGGGCTAATGAGGGATTCTTTCAACTTGCACAGTAACAGCAACTCCACTACCCCATCTGCACACTTCCACTTGCTTGGCTGCAGCTGAATGCAGTCAATCCTTACAGGAAAAAAATAAATACGTCTCATATATGGGATTTACTCCTTTTACTTTTAGCAATATTGATCAATACCTTTCTCCGGAATCTTTAATACATGCCAGTATTGTATATCCTCTTCAGTCACTGTTTGTATAATTGTACCATGTTAGGTCTTTCTTAAAATGTAATTAAAAAAACGTGACTGAAGGGGATGTACTATACTGTGTAAGAGTTACTTTTACACAATATCTGAATGCAAAAGTAGCTCAGGATTCGCAGATAAAGCTCAGACTGTCTAAAAGAGATCACTGGCTGGGATTAGCAGTAAAATACAATAAATATAATGGTTGGAGAAAGGAACAGTTCAATTAGTTTCATTCATTATAGAAAATGTCCCTTTGCCTGCGAGTTGCTGTAATATTGCTGAATATAATGTTGCTGTGTGTCAGATTTCCTTTACTCTTCCAGCGACACTGAAGAGGAAGACAGTGCTCACAAACCCGGACATAATTATCACCCCTATGACCTCTACGTAAACAAGCTCCCTTGACCATAGTCGAAACATCTTACCCAAGATATCTGTCCCTTTAAACAAGGGTTAATGCGGGGTTCTTTCACCTGCTACAGTAACATCTGCTCCATTACCTGTAATGCTGGGCAGGCTGTTGGATGATAATCCATGCCAGAAGGCAGTATAGAGAGTCACAGACACGTATTGTGGGTACAAGCACAGAGCACATTTCTTTCAGTAGTCAAATGCTTCAGACCAGACACTACCTAGTTTCATATTTCAATTTTGTAACATACATGTCACACTTGTATTATTTAACTTGCTAGTTACTCCTCATTGCTCTGGATACATCCGAGACATGTCTGTACACCTCTATGCTCTCCTTGCAAATCACAGATATTCAGCAGAGTACAACCCAGTAGGTGGTGCAATTGAACTATATACATTATTTAAAGGTACAGTAACCCATTAGTAAAGGGTCATTACATACCATATCTGCACACTTCCACTTACTTGGTTACAGCTGAATACAATCAATCCTTAAAGAAAATAATATCATATATTGGTTTTACTCCTAGTTTTACCAATATTTATCCATAGCTTAACATGTACATATGCACACTAAAACAAATCTGCTAAATTAGAGCAATCAGTTTAATGACAAAGTAAATCACTATGGGCCCTATTCAAAAAAGAATTTGCCAACTGCTGTAATAAAACTAGCTTTGTTTAAAACTAATGAAAGTCGTCCATATTGCTATTCATAAAATTATCAGAATATACGGGCAACTGTAGCAAAGCACTTTATGAATGGGTATACCATCGCTCATCAGCATTATTAATGTTCCCTGGGTCGATAGCTGTTGAAAAAAGAAAACCAGAATCCACCGACAGTACTACTGAAACCTGCTGCCACTCACGGGCAGTTTGAAAAACCTTTTAAATAACTACTTAGTCTTTTGGTTTTGATTGGCAAAGCTGGTAAACACATTTCCATATGCACACATAAGATTTACATTCTTAACTGCAGGACCACAAAATAAATAAATAAATAAACAAAAAGCACTGTAGGAGGATGTTTGAATAATACTTAATAAATAATAATAATAATAATAATAATAATAATAATAAATAATAATAATAATAATGAATATTAAACTATGTTAATATTATTAGAATTATTATAATAATTATTATTATATTATTAATAATAATATTATTATTAACAAACCTTCTTAAAGAAGTGACTCAATCAGAGTTTACATGTTAATCCCTTTTTTTAGAGTAAATTTACGCAGTTCTAGAGTTCAGGTTGTGTTGTTTGACACTGTGTAGTTTCAACTCACTTGAGGATATACCGTGACGTCATATAAATACTGTAAGTCAAGGAAGGATATTTCGATGTCCTAACAAAGCTACAGAGTTTTATTTTGTCATAAATTAGTGCTCACAGTAATATGTCTTTAAAAAAAAATAGTCTGCCGAGGCTGTCGTTTGTTTAGACTTGACTGTAAAAAGCGTTCAGTAACTCCTAGTTATCGACAGCATTTTTTTGAATAGCAGGTTGACGCTCAGGACCGATGAAAACTTTATGCTAATGAGGTAATCGTTAACATTTCTCTCAATTTGTTAAAAAAAACATGCCTTCTTAGATGAAATTCGTTGGGGCTTAATGACATATCTGTATTATCTCTTATGAATAGCAACTGCCGTGGCTATGGATGAAATCCGACCATGTACTCCTATTTTCTCATTGCAACAGACATTAAACGTTTATGAAAAGATTCCTAGGTCCTGCCCCCAATACTGCAAATCATACTGCCACACAATTACGTGTCCTCTTTCTTGTAAAACTGCAAAACCTTTCCTTTTAAGATATTAGCAGTTTTTGAGTCATTGTGCTGAATTACATCCCCTTGCTCTAAATGAAAGGCTACATCCATTTCAAGGCACATGTTTCACAGACAAGATTCACAAAGCCAGCTTGTTCCTTACATAACTGTGGCCCCCAAGGGTCCAGTGCAGCGGAGAGTAAGGCTCTTGTGAGGAGTGTGATGTGATTACTGCAGAGTGAGTGTGAGGCAGGCTCATTATGAAGAAACACATGCAAACTGAGCTGATTTATAGCAGGGCTTGACAGCACAGAGAGATCAACAAACCATTACAAACAAAACCCTTTGGAACGCTTTACAAAAATCATTCTGTGCTGCAAGCCTTTACTGAATATATTTTATTATACTAAGATATGTATACAGGGCAGTTTATCTGTTTTAATATACTCTGTTCTGGATTACATTTTATTTCTTAACAGTAGGTTTAAGATGCTGTAAACATACAAGGATTACCCTATGGCTTGTTGGAGCAGTGCAATAATGCCCTTTCCATCGAATATACTTTCCAGATCACAGCACAATGGTAATTATAAATATCAATGGTAATTACAAATATCTGAGGACAAGACAGTCTCTCCAGGACAGTCTCTCCAGTTAGACCCCGATTTTGCGCCTAGAGGCTTCTGTAGTGTAGTGTGAATACCTCTCAACATTGAGTTTTCAAAATACGGGAGCTTTTGTAAACTGAAAATCTCAGACAAAATCAAGAGCAAGGGGGAGGGGGGTGCAGGTGGGGGGCAAAGTGTGTGAACTTGCCTCGCACACAGAATGGATGCCTATCACAGGACTCCCCGGGGCCCTAAACCCTGCTAGGGACAGACAGGGATTGCAGTAATCAAACACCAATCTGTTTGTCTCCACAGAAAAAGTTGTATTAAAAAAGTTTATGAATGTTTATGAAAGGTATTTTCATCCATACTTTTAGTGATATAGATGTGTAAATGTGTTTTGTGTATGAAATGTGGGTTTTGGTCAGAAAAATCTAAGGTAAATCGTGTTTTTGTTATTTCATTACTAATCCCACCAAGTTTAGTTTCGTCTTGTAAATGGTCATTTTTAGTTTTGCTAAAGAAATACATTTAATTAATGAAAAGCAAAATATTTGGTTCTACCAAGGTTTATAATAAAATGTTATGCAAAGCCAGGGCCGGATTTAAGGGAGGCAACCGGGACATTTCCCCGTGATCGTGCTAGCTAAACACTTGCGTCTCTTACTGGTCATGCGCATGCTGGAGAACGGCAAGAGAGAGAGACCAAGCATGAGAGAACAACTGAACTAGTCAACGAGAGTTTTGGTTGCGCTACTGTTCCAAATAACGGGCCTGAAAAATTAAAAAGAGTACAGAACAAGGAGTCGGACCCAGTCAGCCCACATTGCCTATTAACGATCAAGGTAACTTTAATCTAAATTCCTGAATTCTCAAATGATTTCCACATTTCTGAATGTCACCCCTGCTCTGCGCATTTACCTATCCTTAACATGCATTAACTGTTCTGGACAACAGTCATTCTCGCGCATGGGACTCATTAAGAATGAACTGAGAGCCACCATGAACAGGATTGCCTAAACAGCCTTGCCATCATGTCCACAGAATGTGATATACTCAGAAAACTGGATATTAATTACATTTTTAGAGACTTTGCACAGATGAAATCAAGAATAATAATAATAATTTAAGTCAGATTGAATTACTGTGTGATGTAGGTTTACATGGAACAGAGGTGATTAGGAAAGTTTAAGTAACATGCTGTTTAGTTTTAAGATGGTATTGAGCACTTACTAACATTTAAATATTTTCTAGCGTTGTCTTTTAAAGGTTCTTTTCATATGAATGCAGTTATTAAAAGCTGTATATTTAAGTCACTAGATGGCGCTGTGTAATGTCTTTATAGCTAATTGTTTCGAGAATGTACGTTTGGTATTCATGTTAAAACAATGGAGTGGTTATTTGAATCTGGTGTCACAGGGCGGGGCTTGTGCAAAGCCCCTATTTAAGATAAATGTTTTTATCTATCTATGCATCTGTCTATCTATCTATTGTTTATTGATATACAGTGGTTTGCAGAAGTGTTCACCCCCCTGCAAAGTTTTCACATTTTGTTGGCACCTGAGCGTACTCAAATTAGACTTCATGTGTAAAATCTACACAAATTACTCCACACTGATAAAGTAAAAAAAATGCATGTAGAATAGAAATAAGTAAGATTTACAGAGAAAAACAGATTAATCTCAGTTGCATAAGTATTCAACCCCTTTGCTACTGCAGGCCTAAATCAGCTCAGGTGCAACTTATTTGTTTGAAAGGTCACAAAATTAGTGAAATGGTTTCAGCCTGTGTGTACTCAAAGTGGTTTAACTTGTAGAAAATTTCCCTCAGGTATATAAAGACTTTCAAGCTGCAACGCACATAGTGATCCAACAAAGCAACCATGAAGACCAAGGAGCTTTTGAAAAAAAGTCATGGATAAAGTGGTAGCGAGGCACAGAGCAGGAGTAGGGTACAAGTAAATTTCTTGCGCTGATTATCCCTCTCAGCACAGTGAAGTCCATTGTTAACCCTTTGCATTCCATTTATTCAGCGCTTGTCAGGTGTGTCAGGTCCAATTTATTTTCACACACGCTGTTTATTTTGCGCTCAATGTTTAAAATATTCTTTTTAGAGTAAAACAGGTTTAAAAGGCATTGAGACACAAAAGAACACTCAGTATTGTATCTCCACCAAGCCCCAGTCTTTGTTGGCTGTATTTTTCACATACCTCTTTATAGACATGCATACTGATAAATCCTCTCCTGATCACTCATGTTATCACCAAACTCCTCAATAATATTACTATAACATCTTAAAAAGCTCTGAAAATGCCCATGATATTCTTTGAGCCCTGGATGCAGAAGCAGCTTTCTCCTTTGCATTGTCCGTGTTATATTCCAAGCATTATGTCTGGCGCAAGCCCAACACTGCACATCACCTAGTCAACATCATCCCAACTGTCAAGCATGGTGGTGGCAGCATCATGTTATGGGGATGCTTCTCTTCAGCACGGACTGGGAAGCTTGTCAGGATAGAGGGGAAAATGGATGGTGTAAAGTACAGGCAGATCCTTGAGGAAAACCTGTCTGAATCAGCCAAGACTCTGAAACTGGGCAGGAAATTTACAATGACAATGACCCGAAGCACAAAGCTAAAGCCACACTGGAGTGGTTGAAAATAACACTAATGTTCTTGAGTGGCCCAGTCAAAGTCCTGACTTGCAACCAATCAAAAATTTATGGCGAGACTTGAAGATTGCAGTCCATCGACGATCCCCAACAAACTTATCAGAACTGGAACAATTTTTCTGTGAAGAATGAGCAATAATTTCGCCATCTTACTGTGCAAAGCTAGTAGAGACCTATTCAAAAAGACTCAAATACTTAGCTGAATACTTATGCAACCAGTACCTTTCATTGTGTATATTTTCTTTGCAAGTTTTGCTGACATTTAACTTCCCCCTTGTATAACAGTGTTCAGTTTAACCACTACAATTTTGAATAAAAAGTGTTTGTTTGAAAAACTGTGCACACATTATTTGTAATTCAAAAAAATGTGACATTATTGATAGGGGGCAAATACTTCTGCAAATCACTGTACATTTGAGTAGTATGGGGAAAATAAGACTTCAAAATTATATCTGATAATTCATGAGTGTTATATGTTACAGAGGTAGGTAACACGTTTGGGTTTTCAAGTAGCTGCATTATCTCAGATCACCTTTAAGAGCGACCAAGGTGGTCATTTTGACCGTTTTTGGAATTTTAATTTAAATTGTGGTGCCCAAGATAGAGCTGCGCTTTCCTGACTTTTCCTAAATATATGTACTAATTACCCTGACAAAGAATCACGCAGCTGTAAAAATGAGGGATAAAATACTGTCACACCTATTCCGACCAGGTGCGGTCAAATTGACCGATACACATAAAACATATTATAACAATGAAATATTGCGGTATTATTTGTATTTATCAGTCGGGATTGGCTGCCATGTATTGAAGTTTGATTATATCAGCCTGCATTCCTCAAGTAAGTGATCTTCTGACATTTTTATTGTTTCAATGAGCCTCCTGATAGCCCATCAATCAGCCTTGACAGCTCACGGCACCCAGCTATCTATATGCACTGTGGTTACTATACAAGTCACTGATTTTTCTAAAAAATCCACTGTTACCCCAATACACATTGAAAATGGACCTCTAATGACGCAGTACAGCAAAACAGTGTTTGGAACTACTGCAAAGGTCTGCGGTAAGTGCAGTGCATATTTTGAAAAGCGCAGGATCTGTGTGATTTGAGGCAGCACTTAGACTTTGTTATTTATTCATGTAATTTCGATTATAGTATGTCTATGTACAAAACACATACCTTCGTAGATGCACTTTATGTAGGCAATATAAACCCATTTATTTTTATTTTTTATACTTATTTACATTGTTTCAGTTGTACACTTTTGTATGTACATTATAAACCTATATATACACACATTTATTTACAAATAGTAGTACTCACCCCCTTTTCTATGACACACCTAAATAAGCTCTGGTGCAACCAATTGTCTTAGAAGTCAAATAATTAGTTGAATGAAGTCCATCTGTGTACATTAAGGTGTTTCACATGATTTCAGTATAAATACACCTGTCTCTGGGAGGTCCCACAGTTAGTTAGTTCATTTTCTAACAAAAACTACATCATGAAGACGAAGGAACATTCAAAGCAAATTCGGAATAAGGTTATTCAAAAGCACCAATCAGGGGTAGGATATAACAACATTTCCAAGGCATTGAATATCCCCCGGAGCACAATAAAGTCCATCATTAAGAAATGGAGAGAATATGGCACAACTGTGAATCTGTCTAGAACAGGCCGTCCTCCAAAACTGAGTATCCGGGCGAGAAGGGCACTAGTCAGGGAGACCACCAAGAGGCCTATGGCAACTCTAAAGCAGTTACAGTCTTCCACGGCTGAGTTGGGAGACACTGTGCATACGGCAACACTAGCTTGGGTGCTTCCCAAAACTGACCTTTACGGGAGGGTGGCAAAAAGAAAGCCATTGTTGAAAAAAACTCACATCAAATCTCAGCTTTTGCCAGAAGGCATGTAGGAGACTCTGAGACCAACTGGAAGAAGATTCTATTGTCTGATGAGACCAAAATAGAGCTTTTTGGCCTAACGCTAAGCGTTATGTTTGAACTACACTCCAACTTACTATTCACTACCCACCTACTAGTATGCAGTTATCAAACATACAAATTAAATAACAGAAAGAATGACCTACCTTACTTGATGTTTAGTACCCTAATTCCATCCTCCTATTTTTCATTGCAAACTTCTTGAGTAATGGATGGATTATTTTTTTCAATGACATTCAGTAAATTCAAAATGAAATGTGAAGTTGTGGCCAGGGAAGGTGCTTTTGTGAATGATTTGTGTATAATGAACCAGGTTTAAATAATTAATTTCGCTGTACCTTCTTTTCCAAAGGCTACAATAACCATTTTGTCCTTTAAGCAATATAGATTCCCATACGTATCTTCAAATGCACTGTTAAAAGCATTCTATTTTTTTTTTTAACAGTCACCAATTATGTTTTGTATTTTTGCCTGTATAATAACATAGTAACAGTACACGCAGGCTGAATGTGGTGTAAAAATGACAGGGCCCTGCCCAATCACAAGTAGATATGTGTTTCACTTTTTTTTTTTTTTTTTTATGTGTGTGCTCAAGCGGCAGAAACGCAAACATGGTTTGGATGGGGGTTTACAGTGTTGCAAGTGACTGACATTTTTTTCTCTCCCACGTCGTTGAATAATTAATCTCGGGGGGTGGGGGATTGGGGTCATTGCTTGCCTGCTTTGCAATTGCAAAACTGAGACAGCCCATGTGTGATAATGAAAGGAATTTAGTGAGGACAGAACTGTGGCTAGGGCACAAAAACCATACTAAATAATTCAATTCCAAAGTGTAAGTGCTGTGGTAGGGAACTATAATCAGCTAAGACCAGACCAAAATGGTCAAGTCACCAGATGTAATGAAATTACAGACACATGAAGAATCAATTTTACTACACTGGGAGCCTCACTATAAAAAAAACAGTGCCACCATCAACGATGTGCTGGACCAATTAGAGCATTGTAAAAGCAGAGGTGTTACACAGAGAGGTTAGACCTGTCTTATCAAACTTCCTTCCTGCTCCCTGGCAATGCCATGGCATTGTACTGTACTGCACTGTCAGTGTTCTAAAATCAATACCTTAGCCTGCACAGTCCACAAGTCCTCACTGCACTGACGAATGTCTTTAATAATACACAGTCCCATCATGGAGAAATAGCTGGCAGCCATGTGTCACTCCAGGGTGCCCTGCACTGTACTTTGTAGAATATTCAATTGCCTTTTTGTGAAACATCAAGACAGCTTAAAGGGAGCTTTGAAGTGGCCAGGACAAGGAGTCTGAGCTGCTTTTAAGAATCTGTGTTAAAAAGTGAAACTTCATGAACCTACTCTCTGGTCACTTTATTAGGACCTCTGCCTTAATATGGGGTTGGGCCAGCATTTTCCCTGATCCCAGCCTTGACACAATGCTGCATAGACTCTTGAGGGGTCTCAAGGGATCCATTCAGTCATTATTAATTCACTCAACTGGGAGGAGAGGTTGGCAGAGGGTCGTGGTGACGAATTATTCAAGTTCACTTGGATTGAAAACATGTACAATCCAGGCACGATGGCTGGTGCATTCTCATCTTGCAAGTAGCCATCAGCATCAGGGTACAGCTGCAGCACTTTTAGGTAGACTTGGGCAATGATGCTAAGTAAACTACAGCCTTCACTTAGCCTTCAAGGCAGAGGAGTGCAGCCATGAATGTGAATTCACATACTCTCAGCTGTATTTGACTCTCAGTTGAAGAATACACTACCCAAGCTTCATAACAATAGGATAAACAGTTCTCACTCTGTATAATGTATGTGTGAAACTAAACTGATGTGACAGACGCAAGCATGGGTGCATCCATTTAGCATATCCCCCAGAGGGATAATAAAGTAAACAATACCAAGAAGTCAGTAATTTCATTAAACTCGATAATCAGTTTCAAATACGAACACATTTAGTGAAACAGCAGGCAGTTTGGAGATTAGTTTGCAAGCAGAAGTTCAGACATTACTGAATGTTTTGGGGTAGGCAGTTATTACAGTTCCACTAGGGGACTTAGGATGCGTGACAAACTGATTCAGGTGTATTTTAGACTGTATCACCTGCATTTTCTTTAAATGTGTTCTTGTTCAATATCCTGTTGTGTGTGTTCTGTATAATTATCTATATGTTTTCTCCACAGATCATTATTTGTCAGCCTTATTACCCTTATTAAAGGGTACATTTGCACAGTCATTTGGCAGTTGTCTGATACTTTTCCCATGGCTATAATATGCACTTAACATAGCTTGCCTTGTTTTTAATATAATTTAGCATATCTGCGCTTTACAATGCTTGCCTATGCTTGCCTATGCTTTACCATGCATGTTGAACCAACATAGCTGCCTGCCCAACTGATCTCAACAGACACAGGCCATATTGATCTATTATTAATAATGTTTTAATTAAGAATAAATCATTATTTATTGCAGCTACCCACGGTTTTGGAATTGTTGTCAGTTGGAGCCGTGCATGCAATGACGCTTATGGCAAAAAAATGATGTGGTGGACTGTTACGAAATGCAGCGTTCTGTCTGTCTGAGAATGGATTCCTACACACACACACACACACACACACACACACACACACACACATATCATTTCACACTTATTTCACACTTATACATATATATATTTTCACACAGAAAACGAAGCTTTCCTGCTTCTCACTGTTTAAAGAGAAGTGGTGTGTGGGACTTTGAATGGGGCTGCCTTTCCCCTTGTGATCAGTATACAGTGCACTTTTCAATTCAATTTTAATGCATGCCATAGGCACCAGAGCTACTCTCATGAAGGGTGGACAGTACAGTGCACAGAGAACCTGAAACTGCAATGTAAACATCACACAGTCAGAAAGAGAGCCATGCCAGCCCCCAGCAGGGAATCTGTTAGCTGACTAATTGGTTGAGGGAACGTGTGTTTTGAACTCACACCTCATAACTCAAACCAAAAGACTGCAATCTCCAGTATAATGATCCACGCCACCCCAAGGAGACAACCTCATACACTAATAAAACATGTTATTTCCCTATTGTTACAGTGCAAACGGCAAAATATGACTTGAAATATTCTTGCCTGCTGCATTTTAATTTAGATGAGGGAAATGTCAAGACAAATAAATGGCTTCTCTATCGTGCATTTAGGACTGACATATGGAATTGAGGTTATGGAATCTCAAGTGCTGTGTCACTGTTGATACCTGCAGTAAAATTGCTGTCACAGACCAAAAACAATGTAATATGTCTGCAATATGCATATCCACCTCCACTCTGTCAATACAAGAACCATCAGTAACACAAAGAGAATATTCCATTCAATCATCTGTGTGCACATGTGAAAATGGAAATGTGAAATACATCCAGACCCATTCATTCCGATACTAGCATTAAATACGTCACGTGAAGGGCATCTCCTATTCTTTTTGGGATCTGTGCAGTCTGGGATGTCTGATCAAAAACTATGCAATGAGTTTGGTCATTATAAGAAGCAACTTACACATGATGTATTAACTTATTACAAGGTTATGCTCAGGAATTACTAATACACAAATAAAAGAGTTCTGTGCATAGGGTAACATCTACTTTGTACAAAAGATGAGATAACGTTAAAAATGAAACTGAGAAAAGGAGAAGTTAAACTTGTTCCCACCATTGAAAGAAAGATTTAAAGACTTCCAATTGATCAATCTGACTGCCGAACCACAAGCTAATGATCTTCAGCTCCCAACACATCAGAGACCTCCGCAGAATGTGTTACAGTCAACAAGATGATCCCCGCTTCAAAAACACAACGCACTCCGCACTTCTGACAACAAAATCGTTAATCAAGAAACAAAAACGATGAGACAGTTTCCCATTCAGTTCTAAAGAAATGACTCAGTTTTACCAGAAGATCCCCCTGCTTTCCCTTTCCCCTCACTCACTTGCTTCACAATTATCTTTCTCAATCTATAGATATGAATTATGCAGCTTCCTCCCTGTGTCTTCATTGACACACCATATCACTCCCATTGGTTTGTGCAGCACTTTGGCTAAAGCTTTTTCAATGGACAGTATCCTTACCTATGAAGTGATAACTAGTGTTACATCACTATGTTCTTTAAATGTGGTCGATTCAGACAGTTACCCACAAGTTTTAACATTTAACGTTTTATACAGCACAACATATAAAAAAAGCCAAAGAACCACAGCATTACTGATCAACACCACCATAGCCTCAGCTTGAAGTTCCATTTCTATTTAAATGTTCCACTTTGAAAAACATGGCCCTGGTACTGAACAAGTTTCCCACAGCAAGTCCCAGGTCTTTTCTCAATGAAGACAATATATTGGTTTTCCATGAAGTCTGGTGCAGTGCTCCCCCTTTACAAGGCAGTCTTTCATGCCACGGAACCAGTTATTGTATAAGGCGGAATGGTCGTGGCTCCAATGTGCCCCCTAATGCCATTCCACCAGCACTTTCATTCTCATTATAAGGAGCACGAATAGCATGGTCTCATAACTATGTCTCCTGGCTATAGTGTTATAAAGCAGCAGTATTCGCACAAGTGTTTAAACCATTCCCATAGAAACACATTCACTTGCTTGCACTGTACCTGCCTGCAGGATTCAGGCGCTTTCTGCTGCATTCAGGACTTCTCCGTGTGCTTTGAGGCATATTTACTTTTCAGAATGACTGAAGCATCTTGCGATTTTGTTGGTTTTGGTAAACTTTCAGCGCAACATTATTTCAAGAGATAGCTGGTGTGGATGTTTAGACATGTATTTGCTGTGCAGTAACAGTACAATTCAGAATGGAATCAGCTGGTCATGTGAATATGTTTTTTTTAATATTAGTTTTAAACTTACAAAAGAAAAATCACATGACCCACTGCCAGTTAGAGTTCCATTGACTTTAGACAAGACACTCAAATAATGCCGGATTCCAGAATAGACAGATTCTGCAATGTAGAGGTAATCATACCATTCATTTCAATAAGGATTTGGTCGGGACACAAAAATCATGCCACATTATACAGAATGCCGATGAGCAGAGAGGGCTTTATTAGACCGGTTTTACTTTAATTTGTTACAAGAAATGATATGCATTTCCTCTATCAAGACCATACTTAGGCCACATTTTGCTGGTCCTTTGACTCACCTCAAAAGAGTGGTTTTGCGTATGTATAAATCCCACTCCTGTCCAACAGTGTTGTGTGATGCACTGCTGTTATGGATTCTGTGTCTTGTCAGTGAGATAGATGCGGTTAAAAGCTCTAAGACCTCAAATCCTTGAAGTGGTCCACATTGTGGTTTGTGGGGTCACTGTCCTGTTACATTGTTTGTTTTTGCAGGTATTTTCAGTGCCACGCAGCAGAGTGTTTCCAGCATTTAAAGGGTCAAAAAGAATTTCCTAAGAATCCAATACATGGCCGTTCAATACGGCCTGATGAGTGACTTTCAGTTTTGGTTTATGGTGATTTTCTAGGGGACTGCAGTGCTCTATATTGTCAGATTAAAAAAAAAAACTACCATTTGAAAAGATTATTAAAACATTCAAATTCAACCCAGTTGCAAGCAAATCTCCAGCTACTAAAAGGAGCGTCCCAACTGCATATTAGTTTTACAACATTCATAAGGTCAAGACCCACTGCGGATTGTTAAAATGGAGGAAATGACATTTTCACACTGTCACAATTTACAAACATGAGGGTCTGAAAGGTCAAAAGAAAAAGCTTGTTGATCTCATCCATACAACTGTCTGCAACAGCACGTCTGAGACTTCCACGCAGCAACTCCGTGTCATCAACAGAGGGGTGGAAAAAGAGAAACACTCGTCATATATAGTACACACTTTTGAGTGAATGTCCCTTACAAAATTGTCCTTTGATATGTAAATGAAACCTATATGAAGTCAATTTCCACAATTATAAACCCACTGCATTACCGTGAAGAAACACTAGCAGAACCATTAGCAGACCACAGCATTACCAGCAATGGGAACAAATATCATCCAGAACTATTAAACATCCAAAACTACTGAATTTAGAAATACTGAAATAAACACAACACACTGACTGAAGAACGGGTCCATTAAGAAATACTGAAATAAACACAATACATGGACTGAAGAACAGGTCCATTTTTTTTATGACACTGAAAATGAAACAGAGCGTGAAGTATCTATCAAGATGAATCTATCATGAAATATTTCTTAAGGAATATTATAATGTAGTATATTAAAAATATAGTTAATATATTACAAAATATATTGTACACTGGAAAATTACATTAAATTATATAAATATTTTCTCCCATATATGAAAATGATTTCATATTCAGCCGTGTATTTATAAATAATATTTATAAAACCAAAGAATAAAAGAACTCCCAGCAATGTTGTGTGTTTGTTATTGCAGCTAGTCCTCAGTAGCTTGAATTGCAGTAGAGTATAATAAAGCAGCACAATCAAGAATCAGGAGTGTATAAAGCAGCACAATCAGGGGTGTATAAAGCAGTACAATCAGGAGTGTATAAAGCAGACTCTCATGGGCACACATTTCAAAGAACAGAGACGTCACTGGGCAGTGTTGGGAAGACAATTGAAGCTGTTGTGTCGAAACAGTAAGAATCCCTCGTTAATCCCTCACTGGCAAGCAAGCAACCTAGATCCACAGACCCTGATTAGCAGTACTCTTGGACTGACTGCCTTCCCTACAGCTATATACAGTGAGGTAAAGCAGTGTTATTGCTCATCGGGTGTGAGAAAACATATTTAAAGGGACTCGCTATATCATCAGCAGTATTCCCCACTAGTTTGCTTCTTACCTGTTTAATATCCTATCTGCGTATTCTGCGAAGTTCTCTATTGTTGTTTGTCTTTTAATCAGCATTTGTTTTTTATACCCTCTACATCATTCACTTTTGATAAAAAGGCCGATGAGACATGGGGAACCATATTAGTGTTGCACAGGCTTCAGTGCACAATGGATCACCTTCAGTTTCAGTGGATAGCGCAACACTTAATACGCTTCCCCACTTCACTTCCTTCTCAGAATCAATTATTGCTGGAATAGTGTGGAAATATTGATGTAAACAGAACTAACACTATGGAATCATGTAAAATAATATTCTTATACAGGACATATTAGAAATTATTTAAAATGTAGATGATATATAAAATGTTCCTTTAAGATAAGTTCATGTTGTTTCCTTAAAAAGACTTCATATCAGCCCTGACCTTGTTAAAAAACATAATGTAAAAAAAAACAGTTTGAAATCATGCGAGACACAGCACCTTTAACTTGACACACCAGGCACTGTGGGGAATTCTCAGCATCTGGCCAGGGTTCTAATTTCTGTGGGATTGACTCTATGTGTGTGGGGGGGGGGAGCAGTCTGGAGCAGGGGGTTATGGGAGTCCTTTTAACCTCTGCCTTCTAAACAAACAGCGCCTATTGCATTAAAAAACATCTGCCTGGGGTTTTACAAGATCTACACTGCAATAACAATACACCAGACTGAAACAACACACTAAGTGCTTTTAGTCCACCAATACCCCCTGCCTGCTACTCAGTCCTAGGCCTACTAGATCCAATTGTTTGGTGTTTGTTTTGTGAAGTGGATTTCGTTAGCTGTACAAAAAAACTTCTTAAAATATCTTTATTGCTGAGTCTGGATTGGCTGTGAATGAGTAGCAATGTTGAATTATTTGTTGATAATGCTATTTGCTGTGAATCAGATAAATAAAACATTGGAAACAACTGGTTAGGAGTAAAAATGCACATAGCTACTGACACTAAGGTCAAGGTCAAGATAACATAATGATGTTATTATGCACTGTTAAATTGTGTAAATCTTTTTGCACGATATAACCCTAACCCATTTCTGATACAATTGTTAATAAGTAACTACTATGTAAATACACAGTAATTAGAGACACAATGTAACGTGTCACCAAAAAAGAAACCTCCAAACATAAACAGGCTGCCCAGTTACAAGCGCCTGCTGATAACATCCAAATATTATAACAAACACATGTTCCTTTGTAACTGTGCTGTGGTTGTACTGCAGAGCCCCTGGGACTGTGCCTGTATCTATGTCCCTGCACCTTGGCTATGTATCCACTTCGATGTAAGCAACATCCCTGAGATCCAGCTGAAAAGATAGCTTTGACATACAAGCACTTCTAACAGGATGAAAAAAAAGAAAAGAAAAATAAAAAGCCAGCCTGTGACGATGCTTCTGTGAGCTCCCTTGCTGTCATCTCACTGCAGCCAGCTGGTTCCACTGAGGGAGCACTTCTCTGGAGCTCAGGAGCGAGCTTTGATTAAAGGCAGCATTTCTGCACCGCTTCTTCTCCGTGCAGGAGACCCACACTACCCATAATGCATCCTGGACTGCCGGGAGAGTCAGAAAATGACCCAGGAAACATATAAAAATCCTTTCTTTTGATGTATTTATTTATTCCCTGCAGATTACAGCCCTACTAAATTTACTTCATGCACAATACACAGCTTGAGGTTTCATGACATTAATTCATAGCCCATTGTTTTTTATTGTTATATCATTTTAAGCCAAAATGTAAGCATCTCATGACAATCTCAAATTACATTCTTCCCAACCAGTCCAAGTATTGGTCATAACAATATATTATATAGTATATATATATATATATATATATATATATATCTATCTATATATATTATATATATATATCACAGTATACACCTATGTTAAGTAATCCATAACATGAATTTGCATGTTTATTTTACTTTTATTTTTTTTTTACTGTACCATAATAATCATTTGTATTCATGTTGTATTACTGTTTATGTACTGGTGGTTATTTGGCATGTTTAATAAAGTCAGCAGCATATTTTATGTTGGGACTGTCTTCTGCAAGGTGGGATTTCTGTAATACGTTTTACTGAATACCAGTATGTGGCAAAGTGCCCGCCCCTGTGTGTATTTTGTGTTATATGTTGGTGTATAGTCATTGGTACACAGGATATAAACGGGTCCGTGTAACACAAGTGTTTAAAATGTATATTTGTATTTAGGCACGAGGATTGCACAGCACTTCACGTGCAAGTAAAATGTAATAATATGTGAGCACGGGGAATTGCACTTTATTAATTCATGTGCAGTTGTACCGCAACTCCAATTGAATGATTGATTAGCAATCGAGTCTCAGTACAGCTGCATAAAAGCTGCATATTTTCATTCACTTGGGGTTGTGAGTTCGGTGAGTGGAGAACGGGTGTGGACAGGAGAGAATTAAAAATCAGATAAGTAAACAAAGTAAAATATATATAACCGTGTTTTCACTCACCGTATTTGTTTGTTAGACCACTGTTTAAGTGTTAGTCTGTTTTGTTTGTCTGTTTATTTTGGCCTCACGTGCCGTGTGCTGTTTTTGTTACAAACCTTTTATTTTCTGTTCTGTTAATTCATTAAATGCTGAGCGCAAGCAAGCGCTTAGCTCCACCCAACTCCACCTCTCTCTTTGTTTATTTCCTGTTTCTGGTTTGGCGTCTCTCAACAAGAACCCTTGTGCCTACAGAAGGCAAGGCAAGGTCTATCACTGGAGAAAGTATGCGCTGTAGCCCATCCAGCCGCAGTACAAATGTCAGACATCGAGGCATCGTTGAAAAGGGCCCAAGATGTAACCAACCCTCTAGTGGACTGTGCAGCTACCCTACCAGATGGGGTCAAGCCAGCACCATTAAACGCAGTTGAGACTGAGTCCACAATACAGTGTGACAGACGCTGCTTAGAGAGGGGCTGTCCTAGGGTCCGTGATAGCCAAGAGGAAGGCTGTCTTCATAGAAGGGTACTTCAGCTCAATGGAGTGTAAGGGCCTTCATGAGAGCTCCAAGTACAATATTAAGGCTCCATTTGGAGAGAACAGTCCTCCTAGGAGGCCATAATCAGCGTGCACCTTCATGGGTAGCCAAAAAATGTGCACCGGAGACATAGACAGCCGCTAGATACACCTTCAAGGTGGAAGGTGACCTGTCAGCACCAAGCAGTTTTTGCAGAAACAACAAAATAACTGGTATATGGCAAGTGAGGGGGTCATGGTTCCCAGCTAGACACCAAGCTTGAAAATACTTCCACTTTTAGGTATATAAAGACCTTGTGGAGTCTGCCCTAGTGCTCTGCATCTTACCCACAACTGCGTCCAATAGCCCTAGGGCAAGCCAGCAGTCCCTTTCAGGGGCCAGACCCATAGCTGGAACCTGCCCAGTTCCGGGTGCCAAAGAGAGCCTTTCCCCTGAAACAGAAGATCCAAACAAAGTGGAATCTCCCATGGCTGGTCGTGCAACAGCTGGCACAGGGTCGAAAACCATATTCTCCTGGGCCACTTGAGAGCTACTAGGAGAAGTGATGCTTTCTCTAACCAGACTTTTCCGAGGAAAGTCAGGAGCAGCATTATAGGCAGAAAAATGTATAAAAACACTCTGGGCCATTCATGCACTATGGCGTCTACTCCGAGTGGACCGCCTAAGCGGTGGAGGGAGTACCACAGGTGGCAATGCGTCATCTCTGCCGAAGCGAAGAGATCGACTTGTGCCTTCCCGAACCGTTCCCAAATGTGCTCCACATTCTGAGGGTGGAATCGCCACTCCCACGGATGCAGGCCGTGCCTGGAGAGAAGGTCCATTGACCAGTTCACTGCTCCGGGGATGTGCGTCGCCCGTAGGGACAGCAGGTTCCTCTAAGCCCATATAAATAGCCTAAAAGCTATGCGATGCAACCCCGGGGACTATAGGCTTCCCTGGTGGTTGACATACGCCACAACTGTTGTGCTGTCTGTCCGGATCAGCACATGTGTACCGCTCAGCACTGGGACAAAGTGGTGAAGAGCAAGCAACACTGCTTGCAACTCCAGCATGTTTATGTGCAGGGATGTCCAGTGGTCAGACCAGGAACCGTGTATTCCTCTGCCTTCCCAGACCGCTCCCCGACCCAGGTTGGAAGCATCTGTCGTCACCACTTTACGGTTCAGTACTACTCCCATTTGCACACCTTTGAGCACGCATAAGACACAGTCAGCTGACGGTGAATGTTTAGGGCGCTTGCCCTGAAAACGGCTCCTGTGACGCTGGTTTGTGGACTGACCATGACTTGCGTTCCCTCTGCCTGCCGGTTGGGCTTGGTTACCTGCTGATGTGCTCTGTAGGCAATGCTGTGGGGACTGGGACTGTCCTGGTGACAGTTCGAGTTTGGGGAGCTCACCAGCGGCTCGACCTACCCCATGCAGAGGCACAGGGAGGGAGCAATGCAATATCTCCTTCATAGCTGGCCCAAAAGTATGTCCTGGGGATATGGGAGCGTGGCACTATCCGCATCAGGGACTCTGGCTTGTGTCAGCCATAGCTGTCTATGAGCCACGATTAAGCTAGCTAAGCTCCAGCCAAAGACTTGGCCTTGAAGACCAGAGATCTGCAGCAGCGTACTGGACAGACGCAACTCTGTGGCCACAGGCTTGAGGAGCGGGGTCTTGCATAGTACAACGTCCAAATATGCAATAAGCACACTCGCAGAGCCAGACTCTTTCTCATCCTGGGTCTCACCCACTTGCATTTCATAGGAGAAAGAAGCTCCATCCCCCGAGACTGTTATGAATAGCGTACCCCCCCCCCCCATCGGCGCCCATTTAGCCAAGAGCTCTAAGACTTGGGCCATCTTGCACTGCGTGTCCCAAGTGCCGTGCGCACCAAGTACTGTGCACAGCGTGCACTGCATACCATGCAGCACAGTTCGTTACCGCACTACAGTGGTAGATGTACTAGCACATGTGCACCATGCACATTGAGTACTGAGGGCACTAAGTGCACCGCGTTCCGTGCAGTGCTATTGTGTACTATCACTGAGGCGCTGGGCACCATGTGCCGCTTACACTAAGCACCTGTGCACCGGGATAAATATATCATGGGCTATACGTACGTCGCAGTACCGCAGCATCGGGGAAGCTGCTATGTAATGTGCTTACCCTAACCACATGGTCAACACACAAACCTGGTCAGCTGGGGGGCGGACACAGGGCCGAAGCCATGTTGGGCGAGTATAAGCAGACAGTAAAACACAGTAGAAAGATAGTAAAGGGAGCGAGAGTACACCGTTTGTTTACAAGGCCCGACTCACCAAGGTGGGCGAGCCTGTGCGGCCGGCAGGGTCTAGTTGACAGCAGGGAATGGGCAAGGCCTAGCCCCGTGGAGTACAGCGCGGCTGGGAGGGTCATTCGACAGTGGGGATAAGGCAAAGCCTATAAAGAGCGGCCTACCACGTAAGTGGGGAGGCCACTGAAAGACAGAAAGGCAAAAAGGACTCTGTCTTTTTTAAGTCGTTGATTCCAAGAAAGTGGCAAGCTGGCTTTCAGCACGAATGCAAGGGAAATACAACCGATTCCAATCGACTTGAGAAGATCTTTTCGATCAACACGCTCAGCTCAACACAGAGGTCTTACTGTATCGTTTTGAGTGGGAAAATGTGAATGACTGTTTTATTCCCTCAGTGTGTGGACCCAGTTCGTCATCCCAGGAAGGGGTCTGTCGGCAGCTTGGGTATAGAGAGCTCAGCAATACCTACCTGAAGGGCAGTAATATCCCATACCTAATGTAGTGGTGGTCACGTATATATCTGCTTTCAGGTACTGTATTTAATTTTTTCCAGGATAAATGATTGCCTGTGTTCCACAGACACTACAAATAAATTGTCAAATATAGGCTACATAGGATGCATTTTGTTGGTTTTGTGGATTAAGAGGGCAATATTTTAACATATGGTGTTGTTATACTCTACATAATGATATGATTCTGAAAATGCAACTTACCAAAAGATGACTGTACGTGAACTGTATTACATAATAAATTCCATTTTTCCAATTCCAAACGTGTATTTCTCAATGCAAGATGCATTGTAGGAATATACAGTGATGTATAACATTTTTCCACTATGACAAATTGCCGAAACAGTCAAGAGAGACACTTGTGCTCTTTTAACACATGAATTACACTGAATTATTTCAGCCCTGAAAACATTAGCATTTTTGTCATGGAAAAGACAACAGTGAGTACTGCACAAATTGTGACTAGCCTGTGCAGCAGGTCTAAATCACTGGATAAGCAGCTGAAGGTTTAAAGTTTATTAAAAGAAAAAAAAGAAATAAACAGCACACTTGCAATCCCTTTAAAAGAAATAAATTTATATTTAGCCAATGTTTTGGTACCGGAGTGCCTTCAAAATAAACCAGAGGGGATAAAGGTGAACACACAAATATTTGTTTTCCGTTAATTATTTTCTGTTTCTCCGCTTTGACCGTCTCAAAGCAAGACATTCCCGGTGTTATGCAGAATTTTGTATCCCTGCATGATTCCATGCCTGTGCAGATGCAGTTTTTCAAAGCTGGATGTAGATGCACGATGTTCCTGTGCCCGACTCCCACAGTGTTCTCATGCACTTCCATTTAGCTCTGCTGCAGTTTGTAACAAATATTGAAAAGACCAAACTAATTCTGTAGCAAAATAAAACTGATTTTCTATAGTATGTTCAGCCTCCTGTGTTGCTCAATACACGAAACCCTTTATTAAAAGTAACCTTATAAAACAGTATTTTTCTTTTAAAACACATTTTAATTTTATTACATGTAAATACTGTTCAGAAACATTAAGCGTTCATCTATAGCGATCTTGATCTACGCATGCGTCAAATCTAAGGGGATACAAAATTCTATGAGCATACAAAAATCTGCATAACACCAGACTGTCTCCCCTCTTCCTATGGAGACCCACTGAAGATGCAGCTGGTGTCGGCTGGTGCCTCCATGGTCGTTGTCATTCTGACAATGTGAGAGCCGGACTACCTGTCCTTTGGAGTACCCATAAACTAAAAGAAATGGTGTGTAACGCGTGCTATGATGTCTGGCAAATGAATCATTTAGCTTGCCTTATTCATGCATATTATTATATTAGTGAATAGAACGGTCACTCCTTCCTTTTTGCGCGCAGTATGAGTTTCTCTTACCATGCAGTATTTCAAGTAATTTAACACAGTTTAGTGCATGAGGCCCTTAAAGGGATCAACCCCACCCCCAGCCCCCAGTAATCAGAGCCCTGACGTTTGCGTCTTTTGCTGAAGGAAACACATATGTTTTTATCAATGTGTTGTTTTTCTTATAACTAACAACAGTGATACACTAAAGCGCCTTATATAGCTATCACACTTATGCAACAGACAGCATTCATCTTAAATATGAGTACTCCATTGTCTATATTTTTTCTTAAACTTTGCACCATAAAATATACTACACCTATAATACAATTCACACATAAATAAAAATACGGGGTCACCAAATTAAAAAAGGGATGTATCCTGTCTCTAAGGCAGCTTATTTCAATATTTTTAAAGAATAAAGTTAAAATTAAACAAGGACCTGATTATTTTTTTTTAATTTGTTTTATTTGTTTCATATACAGTACCCAACTATTAATGTAAATACATTTTAAAGAAATTAAATGGGCCTGTTGTATTTCAGAATTGTTAAAAACGACCTAAATGTATACTTAAAGAAATTTGAAAAAATAAACTTTTAAAATATTTTTTACAACACAAGTTTCACAAATGTGAAAATAACTAGTTTACCAAATGATTTTTACTAACATACGTTTCTTAGAGGGTACCTGTGGTGAAAGTGAATATATACTTATCTCAATAGAAAATATGCTTCCAAATACTTTTGTCACATTTCACAGCCCTGCCTATTGTTGTAATGGGCTATTTTGAGGCACAAATTGTTCAAACCAACAAGCTTCAGTTGACAGCATTGATTTCAGCAATTTTCGCCCATAGCTACACACGAAGCAAAGTTGTTTGCACGCAGATATACATACACATATCATAAATAAAGAAAATATTTCTAACACAATGCAATGGTACTTGCATGTGCTGCTATTGATAGACTACCCTAGTCTTACTACTTCTTGCAGTGAGAGATGATTCAGACGAACATAAGGGCCACTTAGTTAGCAACAGTCAGTGGATAAACCCACCTACAATTCTCTATGATTGGTTGCAAATATGGCTGTATATTGCACTATACAGTTGCTTTTTAATGCTACTGGCCCTTCAACCTTCCCTTTAGTCCCATTGTAGTAACACAGCAGCCTGCACGAAAATTCAATAAAGTACAATATTGGGTTACCGGCGCGGCGATGCACAGGGAAAAAATGGAACGAAATCAATGTCCCAAAAAAAGTTCTGGGGACACTGGGACCAGTGTTCCAAAAGTGGGACTGTCCCATCCAAAACGGGACGTCTGATCACTTTCCTTTTTTTTTTTTTGGTTTTCATACTGTAGACCTTCATCAACATAGTTACTTCTACGATTTACTTCCGAATGTGTGATTGAGAGCTGGTTTCACTGACTCTGATTAGCCTATTGTTACCTATTGTTCTAAATAGTTCCAAAACCAGCCTTGGGTATTTATAGTTCCAGATCAGTTATTCTCTATGAATTCCTTTATCAACCCCCTAGTTCAGCATCACGTTTTTTCTTTCACCGTAGCCTTAAGAGTTAAAGCTGGGACATTCGTGCCTTATCAGTTGTGACTGTAGCACAAAGCAGTGAATGGACAGTAGGAGAGGGAGCCGTGCGTGGGGCAGTGGCGTGAACTGACCGAAAGAAGTGAACCTAAAGGCTGCCTGGCTCAGGGCCCAGCTAGAATGCTGCTGGATGCAAGGTGCTAAACACAATGCATAAGTGCCACTCATTCCTCATCAGCAGCACCCCTTTGAACATTTCTCATTAACAGCACTGACAGGACTCAACTGTTTGCACTTGATTTTGAAATCACTTTAGATTTTACAGAGGATTCAAGACTGCTAGTACAGTGCACCCCCTCCTTGTGACAGCTCCAGGTAAAGACCATTCACGTCTCTCTCTCTCTCAGCCTCTTTCAATGTGGAGAGGATCTGAAGATCCCCTCAATTTGGAGCAGCTCTAGATGTAATTTCAGCTTATGCTTTCATCAGGGTTATCTACTGCATTTACACTGGTCAAAGCACAGCCAACATGTTTGTATACTTTTTCAAAATATACCATTGCTCAAATCAACACACAACAAACAACTAACATGGAAGAAGGCGGGGGGGGGGGGCTTATAAGACCAAAAGCATAAAAGAAATGAAAAATGTTTCTCAGGGCAGTGGCAATCAAAGACCATGATCCCTCTGTCCCTGGACTTGCCCCATGAACACTGGCTTATGATTAGGGCGTATATTTTTCACAGTAGAAAATTGCTTATTTCATGGCATATTACATACTAAAAATAGGTATTCAAGATATTTCATGATTAAACTTAATCTCTTATTAAAGCAGAAAAATTGCATTGTATTTAAGTATTTAAATGCTGATCTGAAAAACAGTAAGTGCTATATTGTAGAATACTTTGTTTTTTTATGTACACCTTTCAAAGGCATTCTTTTTTCACCATCAGTGAATTATCAATCAAAATAAAAACATAAATACATGTTTTATCTATATCAATGATGCACCAATATTGTGTACATACACTTGCAAGATATATAAAACCAGTTGTTATGTCACAGTAATATGCCTTTTTAGGTTCCTTCATGAGGAGTATTAACGGTTTAAAAGCTGCCTTGCAGAATCTTTTCAATATAAAATGATACACTACATGTTGCTTGCCATCAGTATGTAATGATTTTGATGGCTACACACAAAGCTGTGTTAACATGTGTTGAGGTTCTGCCTGTCTCATTATTCACAATAGAAATCCTCACGACGACATGATAAATTAGCTTTACGAAAATCCAAAGGATGTTAGTCACGGAGGGAATGTGCACCTGTATAATAGACCGGCACATATCTCAGTGAAATGGGAATTCATAATCTACAGCTATTACTATAAAGGTCAATCAAGGCACTCCATGAACCTCTTTCCCTGTTTTTTTTGCAAATGTGTACCTGCAAATCTGCACACTCTAAATACACAGGACGTATCCCCATATAGAACTAATTCAAGGGACACGAGGTGAGCCTGCATCCATGGCATCCTAGTGACAGCTGACAGCCATTCTCACTGGTATGACTGAAAGGTCAGTGCACAGGTGCAGGTAGATTAGAGAGATGCACACATCGACTGATTACACCAAAACACAAGCAATGTGGGGATCCCTGTCTGTATCCTGCTAGCCTGAAGGTCAACTTGCTATTCTGATTCCTCTGCATACATTCGAATTAGTGACCTTATTGAATAGCTCTGCACACCAAGCCTTGTTCCGATGCAGCTTGGTGCCCCAGGGCAAAATGTTTTAGAAGCTGCTTACCTGGTAAACCATCTGTTCTCGCTTTGCTTCTCCCTGCATGCAGTTTGATATTCTGAAGAGTTTCTGAACCATGTGTCATGCAATGCATTGCGTCTCCACCAGACTAACAGCTAAATTTATCCTTGCATGTAAAACTGTTTTTAAAGCATTGTTACATCGCCATCTAGCAAAGAACGGTGATTATATCATGACAGAAACTTACGCAAATAAGGAGTGTAAGGTGGTGTACTTAAGACTCTAATGACTCAAACTTAAACATGTTACAATTTTATTGACTCCAATGCACTAACTTACATGTATTAGCTTCCGTTACAACTAGATATGTAAGGTGGTCAGAGACATCATGTTAACATAATGGCCAGTTTACCTGTTACCTGTGCTGACCTCTTCAGTGGCAGAGAGAAGTTGGATCGCAGCTCAGATGAGTGTGCTTCATGCCACCAGTATTTATACCTTGTTATAAACAACATATCTGTGGTTTAAGCTTTGTTGTGGTTCATGGTTTAAGCTTAGGAGGCAGTGTGGTTCACTGGTTAAAGTCTAGGGCTTATAATCAGAAGGTCACAGGTTCAAATCCCACCTCTGAACCTGACTGGCTCACTGTGTGACCCCGAGCAAATCACTTAACCTCCTTATGCTCCATCCTGCAGATAAGATGTCAAATCAATGTCCTAATGTAAGTGACTCTGCATATAATGCACAGTTCACAGCCTACCTCTGTAAAGCACTTTGTGATGGTGGTCCACTATGAAAGACACTATATAAAAATTCTATTATATTATTATGCCTAAGTCATGGCCCATTGCACTTCTCACATGGTTTTAACACAGATATATTTTTACAATAACCCTTGCAGAAGCACTTTTCTGTTAAGTCTCAAACAGACATTTTTATCACAGGCAGTTATACAGACAGTGCTTTTTCGATTTTCAAGTAATTGAACTTGAGTATTCAGTTCCTTACAGAGACACTCACTTATACATTTATGTTGTTGCACATGGTCACATTAATGTTTTCCAACAGGAGTGTTTTTTTCAGAATTCAGTATTACCTCAACCCATAACTGCCCTCCCGTCATTGCCTAGGAGTGATGTTTCGCGCAGAATTTGATAAGAGTCTGGCATGAATACATCTCATTTGCAAACATTTTGTCTGGAAGTCTTTCTCAGTGTCTTCAAATTACCACAGCAAGTTAACCCACAAGAGGGTATAAGGGAGGCCAATGGCAGCTGAGAAGGCAAGAATCACTGCCAGTTTCACAAGGAGTTCTTTACCAGGTGAAGCAGCTTGAGAAGCAGGCACAATATTAGTGAAACGTAGTTTCTCAGAGTTTTACCTCCAGGCAGTATCAGAGAGAGAATGGTTGTTCCGTCACTAACCCACTGAATGCCACACATCTTTACACCAAAGTCAATCATAATTGGATAAGCACTTCTGGGAATAGACAGTGCTGTATGTAACATGTAATGGAATGTGTACGTACCTAAAGACAGATAGACAGGTGCCAGATTATGATACTCAATAATTTGTAAAGTACAAAATAATGTATTAACTATCACAAGTGGATAAGCGTTTCTCTCAACCATCAGGGGGCAACGCGAGGATGCGAGACACATGGCAAATTACATTTAATAGAGAAAGGTGTAAGGTACTGCACGCAGGCAATAAAAATGTGCATGAAAAATATCATATGGGAAATACTGAAATTGAAGAAGGAATCTATGAAAAAGACCTAGGCGTTTATGTTGACTCAGAAATGTCTTCATCTAGACAATGTGGGGAAGCTATAAAAAAGTCCAACAAGATGCTCGGATATAAAGTGAAAAGTGCTCATCTAGAATATTGTGTTCAGTTTTGTTCACCTAGCTACAAAAAGGATATTGCTGCTCTAGAAAGAGTGCAAAGAAGAGCGACTAGAATTATTCCGGGTTTAAAAGGCATGTCATATGCAGACAGGCTAAAAGAATTGAAACTATTCAGTCTTGAACAAAGAAGACTACGCGGTGACCTTCAAGCATTCAGAATTCAAAAAAATATTGACAATGTCGACATAAGGGACTTTTTCGACCTGAAAAAATAAACAAGGACCAGGGGTCACAAATGGAGATTAGACAAAGGGGCATTCAGAACAGAAAACATGAGGCACTTTTTAACACAGAGAGTTGTGAGGGGCTGGAACCAACTTTCCAGTAATGTTGTTGAAGCTGACACCCTAGGAAGAAGAAGCTGCTTGATAAGATTCTGGGATCAATAAGCTACTAACAACCAAACGAGCAAGACGGGCCAAATGACCTCCTCTCATTTGTAAACTTTCTTATGTTCTTATGTGCTGGGTAGATGTGTCACAATCGCTGTCTCTAACTCTACAGTATACACTACTGTTAATACCGACATTCACAAATCCAGCTATATTTGTGTTCTAGACTTTGCAGTTGAAGTGCATTCCGAGAAGAGCCTCAGGTTTTTAAAGCAGGTGATGTCAATAGTACCGATATTAAGTATAAAGCACAGTAGAAACACAATATGGCATGGCTGATGTCATAAATATGTTTTTTGTTTGTTTGTTTGTTTTTTGTGTGATGTGGCGTGGCAAATGTGCACTCTGATTGGCTAAAAGATTCCCAGCTGTCTATAATTTATTATATATTATTGTAATCCAACAATACAAACAATATTTCACTTTACAATATTTAACACAAAGGTTGTTGATATTTTCCAGATAAGCTGAATACAGTTCTCCGAAATGAACCTTGTAGAACAGTTTGTTTTTCTGAAACACAATAACAAACAGACTGGGGTTGTTTTGCCTGGAGTTTTGGGTTGAGCTCATTCCTTCTGCAGTTTCAGCCGGGCAATTTCATATTGATAATCATAATAACAGAGCCTTCTGTAGTAACAACCCTACTGAACTACAACCCTACTGTATCAACAACCCTACTGTATTAACAACCCTACTGAACTACAACCCTACTGTATTAACAACATTACTGCACTGCAACCCTACTGAACTACAACCCTACTGTACTTACAACCCTACTGAACTATAAGTCTACTGAACTACAACCCTACTGTATTAACAACCTTACTTCACTACAACCCTACTACTGTATTAACAACCTCACTGTATTAACAACCCTACTGCACTACAACCTTACTGTATTAACAACCCTACTATATTAACAATTATGCTGTTATTCCAAAACTGAAAACCGGTTTGAGTTCCATTTCTGTGTTTGAAATCCGTCACATGATGAACAGGAATAGCAAAGCGACCAGCTAGAAGAAAAGTATTTTTCTGTTTTCTTGTCTGGATCAGCAGTAATATATGAATGAAGACAGCTTCAGCCTGGCAAGCTTTATGGCTTGTGAGGACACACTCACCCACTCATCACTGAGAGCTCAAGTGTGGACCAGACATATTGCACAAAATGCAGCTGACTTAAATATCAGATCGACTCAGGATCTGAACCTCTCTCTTTAGTATCAGTTTTCAGTTTTACTAAAGCTGCAGTTTTACAGACCTTCACCCTAATTCTGGCCCTGTCAAGCATGAGAAAATATTGATTTGCACCAAGAAAACCAAGAGATTTCAAGTCACTAGATACATTTATATGAATGAGGCAGTCTGTTTACAGTACTGTAGTTTTTCGATTGATTTAAAAAACTGTCAACACCTGTCTTAAACAAGCCCAATGATTCAGCATCAACAATACATCAATGTCTAGTTAACCTATTCCAAGTCTATCTTCACTACAACAATACAGTGATGTCTAATTAACCCATTCCACGTCTATCTCCACTACATTTCCAAATGTGTCCTCTGCTCCTGGTTTCTGTGCTGCTTTAATGTCAACTTCTTTTAAGATTTGAAAGACTTCAATCAAACAATTCCTGACATATGTTTAATAAAGATTAAATACATCAAGAAATGAATAGAATACATTGTATGCCAAAACTTTTCTAACCCAATAACAATGCCAGAAACTGGGACTCTCAGGAGTAGACAATATTTTTGTTCACAGAAAAAAACAAAAAACATTTCCAGTTCAAACAGAATTTCTACTAATCTGTTTCTGTGATTGCATTGACACTTAAGAATAAATACTTTTTATTATAATTAATTTTAGAAACAACCTTTCCTAAAGAATCCCAAATAAAAAATGAACCCTGCTGCCAGACATTGGGCTATCAACAAGTGCTAATTTATTACAGAACTTTTTTTTTTCAGAAGGCTGGCAGTCCCTTTAAGAAAACAATACGTACAAAAACTGCAAACTACTGGTGTTGAGATTTACTAGGCAGCAAAAAAAACTGTTCTATAAGATACAGCGATGGACGATATAAACTCTCACACAATAACCTGACATACAGTAAAAAAAAAAAACAAGTGTGTATGCCGTTACAAATCTTTACTAAGACACTCATTACACAATTAAAAAAGATGTATTGTGGGGTCTGTAAGTTGCCCAGAGCTGTGTGGTTCTCCGATGCTGTAGCTCTGAGCTGGCTGCATGGCAGGCCTGCAGAGTGAAAAGAAGTGGTTTCGGAGGACACGTGTCCATCTTCTTCTCGCCGGGGCAGCGCGGTGGTAGCAGCAGTGAGCTGGGTTGAAATAATTAAAAATAAATAATAATTGGCTTTCCAAATTGAGGAGAAAATGAGAAAAAATAATTTGCAATTCCAAATTTATATTAAAAAAAAGTAATGCAAGTGTAGAGCGCAGAAGTGTACAATACAGGTGGGCTTCATTACTGCACATTGTTTCCAGCAAAGAACTCTGTGATACGCATCTGGACGCATCTTTTTTTGTAAGTATGGACGTCAGCGTTTTCTAAAAAATCCTAAATCAGCTCTATATCCAGATGCTGCTCCATAGCCTGCCGCAGTGTTACACGCGCAGCTCAACCGCTTACGTCATCGGTGTCTGTTTCAGGCAGAGCGTCCTGGTCGCTAAGGTGACACAGCTGAGAATTCTTCCTCTGACATCCCCTCTGGTGCTGTCAGAATTTCAGTTTTGGTTGTATTTTTTGTTAGCACGCTCCTCCTCAACTGCAGAAACCACAGCTTTTTTGAAATGTTGCATTATTTGCTGACTGATAGAGTTCCTAGCATGCTTTAGCAAGCACACGGTGTCTAACAGAGACATTTTACTTACATTGAATTTTCTCTTTCCAGCCATGCTTGCTGTTGCAGGCAGTGCTGTTTTTTCAAACTGTAAACCTGACACTGCGTACAGGGATTAAATAGCCAAGGTACAATACAGGCGTAATCACTCAGTAATGAAGTGCAAGCAGCTGACTGACCAATCTGTCAAGCTTTTACTACAGTAAAGTGCTGCCTTTTCTATTGAAATCTATGTGAATGGTAAGGTATCAAGGTGAAAACAGCTGACTGGTGGATTGGTAAGAGCAATTACTACAGAATAAAGCAGCAAGCTTGTTATTTAAATCTATGTGAATGGCACATAACGAGATCCAAACAGCTGAGTTTGCCGGAAATATGCGGCGTGTTTAACACAGTATAAACAATGCCTTTATTATTGAAATTAATGGGAATGGCACATGGCAAACGCATTTTGTCCGATACAAACGGCTGCCCAAAAATAACCCTCTACGTTGTAAGTGGTGGATACTGTATATAATTACATTGCTGTCTGCTCTTGCTGTTCTATATGTAACTACATTGCGTTCTGCGCTCTGCACTCATTGTTCTATATGTAACTGCATTGTGCTCTGCGCTCTGCTCTCGCTGTTCTATATGTAATTACATTGTGCTCTGCACTCTGCTCTCGCTGTTCTATATGTAACTGCACTGTGCTCTGCGCTCTGCTCTCGCTGTTCTATATGTAATTACATTGTGCTCTGCGCTCTGCTCTCGCTGTTCTATATGTAATTACATTGAGCTCTGCGCTCTGCTCTCGCTGTTCTATATGTAACTGCATTGTGCTCTGCGCTCTGCTCTCGCTGTTCTATATGTAACTGCATTGTGCTCTGCACTCTGTTCTCGCTGTTCTGTATGTAACTGCATTGTGCTCTGCGCTCTGCTCTCGTTGTTCTATATGTAATTACATTGAGCTCTGCGCTCTGCTCTCGCTGTTCTATATGCAATTACATTGCGCTCTGCTCTCGCTGTTCTGTATGTAACTGCATTGTGCTCTGCGCTCTGCTCCCGCTGTTCTATATGCAATTACATTGCGCTCTGCTCTTGCTGTTCTATATGTAACTACATTGCGCTCTATGCTCTGCTCTCACTGTTCTATACGTAATTACACTGCGCTCTGCGCTCTGCTCTCGCTGTTCTATATGTAATTACATTGAGCTCTGCGCTCTGCTCTCGCTGTTCTATATGTAATTACATTGCGCTCTGCGCTCTGCTCTCGCTGTTCAAAATGTAACTGCATTGTGCTCTGCGCTCTGCTCACGCTGTTCTATATGTAATTCTATGGTTGTTCATGGGCTCCATATCTCAGACACAGGGGAGTTGATAATGTTGATAATGCTAATCAGTGATTTTTTTGCTATGTAAAATCTTGGACAGACCGCCTAAGAGTTCGAGCAGCCCAAGAAAAAATCCTGAAAATTGCATTTAAATCGTCTCAATACAAGCCTATTTTTAGAAGGGCGAAACGAGTAGAGCATTTTCATGCGAGGCGGTCACCCCCCTCCCTCCCCCCCTACTTTCAGACAGCATTACAATGTAAGCCGGTAAAGTTTAGCCAGGTTCACAAAGTGTTCAAACAATGTCCAAGATTAGATTTCTTCGCTCTATACCCTATTTCCTCAGGCACAAGTTTTTTTTCTTTTGTTTACTGAATTAAAATACACCGAACTCAATGAGCAGCAACGTCACAGCGCATATCCCTTCCAATTAAAGCAACAGTAGCATAATATTGCGCAAACCACCAAATAATAATTTTTGCTGTAGTGTATTCAGACTAAAATAACACCTATCATATAGCAACCTAAATATTCTACATCTGTTCAATTCTAACATATAATATTTATAACATAATCTTAGTGTAAATATTGTAACCTGGCCAAAATAGAAAATAATTCCAACATTACAATAGTTTAACATTACTAATTACAACTAGCCATCAAGTACTGACATCAGATGAATCAAAGTCAAGTTACTTTGTTTATTCAATAACCTGTAAATAATTCAAAACAAGGTACACTTGCTATATACATGTTAAGTGGCTGAAGTGACATATATTGAAAGGCTTCGTTTAGCCACTTTCTTTTGAGACGTGGGCTCTTTTTGGTTTCCATACACAGTTAGAAACATACTGAAAATAAAAACCATCATGAAAAAATATATAAATATATTGGGCCAGACAAAATTACATCCGGGCCAGTAAAAACACTTGCTCAGTGGCCAGTGGGGCCAGTAGTTAAAAATCTAAACTTACAGCCCTGCATGTCTTGTGATTTATCATAATAACATGACATCTTTGTCAGAGTGCGGCAAAGTGCCCGCCCCTGTGTGTATTTTGTATTATATATGTTGTGTGTTAATGTTGGTGTATAATCATTGGTACACGGGATATAAATGGGTTTGTGTAACACGAGTGTTTAAAATGTACATTTGCATTTAGGCACGAGAATTACACAGCACTTCATGTGCAAGTAAAAAGTAATAATATATGAGCATGGGGAACTGCACTTTATTAATTCATGTGCAGTTGTACTGCGACTCCAATTGAATGATTGATTAGCAATTGAGTCTTGGTACAGCTGCATAAAAGCTGCATGTTTTCACTCACTCAGGGTTGTTTGTTTGGTGTGTGGAGAACAGTGATTGGAGGCAGAGGTAATAATAATAAGAAGAGTAATAATAAATAAAATATCAGCTCACTGTGTTTGTTTAGTGTTAATCCGTTTTGTTTGTCTGTTTATTTTGGCTACCAGTGCTGTGTCCTGTGTCTTGTTTGTCTTTGCAACTTTTTATTTTCTGTCTGTGCACTATTAAATGTTGAGCGAGACCATTTGCTCAGCTCCACCAAACTCCACCTCTCTGTCGTTTATTTCCTGGTTCCTGTTTCTGGTCTGACGACCCCTACTCCGACCGTCTTTGTGATACAGAGGTAGGTCTAAAAAAATCTGATCTTTATTTCCTAGTCAATTATTCTTTTTCAGCTCAACTACTCATTAGCTCATGCTTTATTTCAGAAAATGGGATTTAAAAAGCCCCAAATTTCTCAACTGGGCCCTACCAAAGCTTTTATAATGTTACCCCTGGCCAAAACCTGGCATCCCTGGACTTATATAAGCCAAATCTGAATGTTAGGAAGGGGCATGGGTGTTAAACTGACCGCAACAACGAAGCCGGACTGACCGTGCTTAGTCACCACCTAAGCTTCTTTTTGAGCCAGAAAAAACCCTGCTAATATGAGGCATGATATGGATTTTACAGCCTTGGTTTGCCCTCCCTCACTGACAATCGTTCAAATGGCATGCTGTATGCCTTATTGATCTTAATCAAGCTTTTCAATCGGCATGCACATTAACACAGATCTAAGCTTACAATTCCATGCACAGCCTTTATGAACCTGCTCCTTTTTAATGGCATCTTTTGTACATTAATTACTTGTGAACTAGTTCCCCATTTAGGGGCAGTACAACAGGCCAGGACAGTGTTAATGGAGGGTGGAGGACAGGACCAGAAAGCTCTCCATGGAGGATTACGACAGTGCTTGTTTCAGTTAGAAAACCTTCTGCCATTGTGGGCCACTTTACCACTGTTACAGGAGCTGAAATATTGCAAGAAATTTCACAGAATGTAGTACACTGAATAGATGGTTTCTTTTTTAGAGAAAACTTCCTGGGAGTTTAGGGAACATTACAGTTTGAAAACATCATATTTTAAAGAATCTTTGAAGAGAGAGCCAGTGCCATCTAGTGATCACCTACTTTGGATCAAGCACCTCTTAGTCACACAGTAAGTGTTTGGGCAATTACAATTAGAACCATGCTGCACGATTGCAACCCTCATACAAAGAGAAGGGGATGTAATATAACAAACAAACTGTCATTGACACAGAGACACGCTCTTCAAAGTTGTATGGAAGAATATGGTATGTTTGAGTATCGTAAACATTAGGACCGTCGTGCAGTTCTTCTGGTCTGGGCAGGGGGAGGTGCTATAAGTGATGAAGGAGGTTCACTGCCCTCTGTATCTAGTCTCAGTGACTGCTGCACATCTAAAATCACAGCTGTCGTTCCGTACTCATTAGTGAGCAGGGTGACAGATAGCATAAAATGCACCTTTTAACTGTAGTGCACTTCTCTTTAACACAAAGTCTTCATACTGACTATGCTGCAATTAGAACAGCTATTAATAAAAAAACATCCGCGCCAAAAAGCTTTCTCTACTCTCTAAAAATTTACCAGCACAATTTAACACACGCATGCACACAGTGAGTCACCCTCTTGCATTCAAAAACTGTAAAATACCTCCAGCTACATTTCACGCAATTATTTTTGCATTTAAAGGAAACCTTTGCCAACCCTTTGTTAGATCCTGAGGCACAACAAAATGAATTAAGAGCTGGGCTACAGTGTGGAAGGCAATGGATTTGAGCAGCTCAGTGGTTAGAGTAGTGGTAATGGGTTTATGGTTATGGATTTGAGTAGCCCAGTGGTTAGTGAAAGAGCTGTAATGTTGTGTAGAAGATAGTGGGTTTGAGTAGGTCAGTGATTAGAGAAAGAGCTGGGATGCTGTGTGGAAGGTAGTGGGTTTGAGTAGCCCAGTGGTTAGAGAGCTGGGATGCTGTGTGGAAGGTAGTGGGTTTGAGTAGCCCAGTGGTTAGAGTGCTGGGCTGCAGTGTGGTGGAAAGTTGAGTGGTAGATTAGAAGAGGTAGGTGTCTAGGAGTGCAGCAGATAAGAGGGTTAACCTTTCTTTAGCGGCTCCCCTCTCACATGCCACAGACACCCTCCCTCCTCTTTCTCTCTCAGACAATTCCTGCAGTGAACAATGGTTTAAACACAGGGTTATTATCACTGAAAAAAGCAGGCAGAGCGTTTACAATTCCGGGAGTAGGAATAACAAAGACAGTGCAGTCTGTGGGGAGAGCCAGGGGCCTGAGCCCCACAGACACAGGGAGCTTCCTGCAGCCTGGAGATTCACGAATTGCAGATCTGCCCCTTGGAAGGCTTTGGGAGAGCTGTGCAGAGGGGATTACTGGGGCAGTTTCTCCGACAATCAAACAAACCAAAGGCAACATTTGCCAATCATCAATCTTGCTGCAAATATTTGGGTATCAACCAATGGGGAATTATTTCAAAGAATTGGTTTCAATTCATATTTGAAAGGTTGCTCACACACCTTCAATGGTATCAAAAACTCTTAGGAGTTCTTAAAATTAACCAAAAATAATAAAAATATCTGATGTAGATATCTGGGTTTTGAAGTAGACCGTTATTTTACCCTTGTTTTCAACCAACTGTTTTCAATTGTGAAAGTCAAATTACACTTCCTCACTGCAGCAATATTCCCCACAGGAGAACTGAAGGTCTGTGGTCATCCTCCACTAACAAGACCAAACCAATCACCTTTTTACACCCAGGAGTTCAAAAGCGGATGTCAGCGAGCTATTGGTCTCTGCATGACAGGAAAAAACTTGAGCTCAACAGGCTCCTGGCCAACATGGGACAGTTCCTGACCCTTTCTCCTTCCTGACTCATGGGAGCGACAGAGCCAATGTAACGCCCCCTGTGCAATCCCCAGTGAAGAACAGCGACTCTGCACAGCCAGGAAGGGAACCTGTACTTGCCTAACTGTATAATTCACCATGTACACTCAAAACAACTATCAGCATACTAGATAGATAAAAAGGTCTTTACATTCACAAAAACAATGAACACAGTAAAACCCATGAATATTTTAAAGCAGGTGCATTTGGGCTAAACATTCCGAGGTAAAGCTCTCCCAACTTCACAAGTGACCTGAGTCCCACTCCTGTTTAGCTCATTAAAAAAGACCCCTTCATGTACGGAAGTTTGTCACAATAATTTTAGTTTTCTCAACCTTTTCCCATGGTTATACTATGCATTTACCATAGTTTGCCAACGATGCATCAAATAAGTACCCAGTTTTAAGTCTCTTGTTGCCGGTTTGCAATAAAACCTTGAGTGTGCGTGTGCTGCTTCTAGTGCTAGTACGGTAGATTAGCGTGTTGCTAAAATACACACTTCAAGCCTACATTACGCATTGGATAAGACAAATCAGAACTAGGCCAAATACTCACTTTTTTTTAAAAATGTATTAAAAAATGAAGGCAACAGTTTTTTTTTTTTTATCTGTTAAATCTACCAATTATCTTTTGTTTCAAAGCATGTTGTATTTGGATTATATTACAATATTATAGAAAAATAAGCTGAATTTAGTACGATAGTTACATTAGTCAGGGTATGTGAAATTAATTCAAATGATTTGCTTTTGGACATAAAATGTAAACTGTATTGAACAAACATAGTTCAGAAATTACTTCTGTTATAGTATTTAGCATTTTGTATTATTATTACAATGTTAATCTGATGCAGACACATGCATATTCTTTTCAGTTCCTGAATATAAATCCTTTGTATTTCTTTTTTATAATCTTTTATTTGATCTTCTGTTAAAAATAAAAGTAACGTTTGCTTATTTAGAAAAATAATGCATCGATTATCATTAACCCTAACCACTCTGCTGGTCTTCTTCCCTTTCTGCCCCCCCACCCTAATTCACACAGTGGGCCATCAACTGGACCTCGTCTTCATGAAGGACTGCTTCCCCCCACTCTCTCGGTCACTCCTCTCAATAACTGATCACTACTTTATCTCCGTCTCTGTAGCTCCCATCCCTTTCTACTCTGCTGACCCCCTCAGTCATTTTTCATTGAAACCTCCATTCTCTCTCCCCGTCTTTAACTGATCACTACTTTACCTCCTTTTCTGTAGCTCCCATCCCTTCCATGACCTCCTCTGTCACTTTCCGTTGAAACCTCCATTCTCTCTCCCCGTCTTCCCCCCACCTCCCCTTTATCAACTCTCAACTCTCTGTAGACTCAGCTACCTCTACCCTCTTCTCGTCCCTCACCTCCTGCCTCGACTCCCTTTGCCCCCTCACCCTTCGACCTGCCTGCCCCAGCCCTGGCTCTCCTCTGTGCTCTGCTCGGCTCATACTGAACTGCACACTGCTGAAAAGAAATGGAAGAAAACCAATCTCCCTACTGCCATGGATCCCTATTACTCACTCCTCTCTTCCTTCTCCTCTACACTCACCTCTGCCAAACACCCCTACTTCCACTCTATCACTCAGTCTTCTAACAATCCCTGTTAAAAACGTTTCTCTACCTTCTCTTCCCTCCTTAGCCCTCCCACCTCTTCTACCTTCCTCTATCTCGGCTCATGACTTTGCCTACTCCTTCAGAATCACAGACATCCAGAAAGTCTTCAATACAGCAAATTCTTCCCCACCCACCCCTGTCCTCTGCACACTCACTCCCCATCACCATCTGCAACCCCTACTAATCTACACTCCTTCTCTTCCCTCTCACCCCTCTTGGACTCTGATCTTCGCTCCCTCCCCAGAGCCATAAACACACCACGTGTGCTCTGGACCCCCTCTCCACTCACCAGTTCCAGGCTGATGCCCTTGCTCTACTCCCTTTCATTTCCTCTCTTGTCAACACCTCTGTTCTCTGGTTGTTTCCCCTCTGCCTTCAAACTGGCTTGCATCACCCCCATTTTAAAAATATCTCCCTTGATCCCTCATCCCTCCAGAACTACCGTCCTGTCTCCCATCTCCCTTTCCACTGTAAAACCCTTGAGCGAGCAGTTCACCTCCAGCTCTGCTTTCCTGTCAAAACATTCTCTGCTCAACCACCTCCAATCCGGTTTGCACCCCTCACAGCGTTGAAACTGCACTTCTCTCCGTCACAAACTCTCTACTCTCTGCCCATGCTGCCTCCCTCTCCTCTGTCCTAATACTCCTCAACCTCTCTGCTGCCTTTGACACACACTATTCTGTCCTCCGTCACTGACCTGGAACTCTCCAGCACTGCTCTTGCCTGGTTCTCCTCCTATCTCTCCGATCACACGTACAGGGTGTCCTGGCGTGGTTCACCCTCTGCTTCTTGCTCTCTTTCAACAGGTGTCCACCAAGGCTCAGTCCTGGGACATCTCCTGTTTTCTCTCTGCATCTGCTCCCAAGGTCCCCTCATTTCCCATGGTTTCTCGTATTAATTTTACAATGATGATGCCCAGATCTTCCTCTTCTTTCCCCAATTTGACTCCAAGATCTCCCCCCATATCTCTAACTGGCTCTCAGCCATCATCTCTTGGATGCACTTGCATCATCTCAAACTCAACCTCTCCAAATAAGAACACCTTTTCTTCCCCCTCTTCCTCCCTCACTGCTAATCTCTCTATCTCTATTCCTTCTGAATACACCACTCTCTCACCCTCCTCATCCCCCAAGAACTTCAACGTCACCCTCACTCCCTCCCTCTCCTACTCTCAGCACATCTCTACTCTGGCACATGCCTGTCATTTCTTCCTCAGCAACATACACAGAATTTGCACCTTCCTCACCAACTACTTCACCCAGCTCCTAGTTCAGGCCCTGGTATTCTCCCGCCTTGACTACTGCAACTCCCTCCTGGCCGGCCTCCCTGTCTCTACTGTCCGTCCACTCAATTTCCAAAACTCTGCTGCCCATTTCTCCCACACTGCTTCGCTGCTCCGCTCCCTCCACTGGCTCTCTATCGCCACTAGTATCCAATTGAAAACTCTATCGCTGCCTCAACCTTTCTGCTCCCTCTTATCTTCAGACTACTATTTCTCCCTCTCGCCCTCCGCTCCTCCACCACCGGCAGATTAGCTGTACCACCCCTCCACTCCCCCACTTCAGGATCCCCTTCCTTCTCCACCCTTGCCCCTCAGTGGTGAAACGACCTACCCACAGATATCAGGACTGCTCAGTCCCTGACCGCCTTCCTGTGCCTCCTCAACACACACCTGTTCAGACAGCATCTATAAACCTCATAACCCTCAATTATGTCACGCAATTGTACTAGTACTTACATCCTCTTGTACTTGGACTGAACTGCTCCATATTTTGCCGTATTCCACTATTGCTCTTAATTATAACTATTTTCTGTATCTTGTACTTGATTTTACTCTTAAAGATATTGTAGCAGGGGAGATCTGCGCTGACTCTTCTGGCACATTCATAGTGCTGCAGCCATACAATATTCTCCTGTCATTCATGGCAGTGATACGGAGAAGTTGGAGAGAGGGTGTGTGGCTGAGAGGTGGGCCTTGGGGGACTGCTGCCCCTATAAAGATTACACTCTGTTTCCTTGGGCTGCCTTTGTTTTGTAATTTTATTACTGGTTTTATTTTCCCTTTTTCTTTCGCCTTTTGTTTTCATTATTATTTAAGCACTTGCTTGTGCACTGGACCATGTACCTCGATTGGTAAGTGGTCCTGTTTACTGTTGGCAGTATCCAGGCTATGGACAGTAGCCCCCTCTGCGGGCTAAAATAAATCATTGCACTGAGAAAATAAAACCAGACACCTGTGTGGTGTTTCCAAATACACCCTTCTGTCTCCCGTGTCAGTGAATACCCTCGCCCTTCCACAGGTATCTGTATTCATGTTTTTTTTTTTAATTTAAAATCATTCTTATCCATTTATAGTACTTACTACATGCTCTTATTTACTCTTATAAGCAAGCATTTTTATTATAAGCTTATTTAGTTAAATTCACTCTTAAATGTAAGTATTTACTGCATTCTTTATTTTGCTCTTATTTTAATCTGATCTTGCTACTGATTTTACTGTACTTTATAACTGCTGTTATCTGTAATGTGATATTGTGTAATGTGATATTTTGCAATGTGGTACTTTGCAGAGTTGTAATGACTCGACTCGGAATCAATTCGCTGCTGCTACGAACGACCTACGTTGCTATTACAATATTTCTACCAGACAAACAGTGGGTGTGCTCTTGTTTTATTGCTTGTGTTAATTAGCATCTGATTTGCTGGTCCCATCCTATCAGCGAATCAGTTTTGAAAATTCTCTCTAAGTACCCCCTTTGTGTATTCAGTGTGCAAAAAACTCACGTTGTATCCTGAGCAGGACGACAGGCTTGTATTCCTGGCAAACAGTCTGTAAATAAATTGTGCACATTGAAAAAAACTTACTGTATATAGCTTGCACTGCTTTGGAGTTTGAAAACGAACTGTTATATAATGAATGTTTAATAATATTCAATAACGTTAAAAAAAAAAAAAAAAAATGATCAGTGATGTTAAACGTAATTTTGAAGTAAGGATCAGCTATTAGCGGGTATGCCATTTGTGGTAAGTAAATCAATGTATTATTAATAATAATAATAATAATAATAATAATAATAATAATAATATTATTATTATTATTATTATTATGTTTTAGGCCGGGATTTCCGCATTGTGTTTCATAGATAGTGAAGGTTAGGTGGTACAGTATTAACAAGATGCAATGCGTAATGCTGCAGCTGTTGCTGAAAATAAATAAATAATTTTTTGTAAACTCACGTCTAGTTTATATAGCTTACATTCCCAAGTACTGTAATCTGTTTGGAATACATATTTTAGTAACACTCCTGTAGTATGTTACACCTGCTAGGCTTGTTGAAAATGTTATGTTTTCTTTTTTTTTTTCTCTTGACTCTACCCAGGCGTAATTACCTAATGTATTCAGTTGTTGTGCTTTAAAATGATAATGTGACGGGAAGATGAATGCCCTGGAAATGTATGGTACAATCATCGATATTTACTAGATTTTATGTGTGCCCAATTAATCGATTGTTATTTTGAGGCTTAACTGACAGCCCTAGTGTGTATTTTCATACATATATATATATATATATATATATATATATACATATATACACACACACACACACACACACACACACACACACACACACACACACACAGTACCAGTCAAAAGTTTGAGTACACCTGCTGGAAACTAGGTTTTTTTCATAATTTACAATGTTTTACGTTGTATACGTTTCTGTAAATACTTGAAAATGAAAACACATGTTACAGTCTACAAAAGAAAACATAAGGAGTATCAAAGCAATGTTCAAGAAAATTGTCTCTAAATCTTGGATTCCTCAAAATAGCCACCCTTTGCCTCAATAACAGCCTCACAAACACGAGGCATTCGGTTAACAAGTTTCAGCAGGAAATCACCTGACATGTCTTCCCAGCTCTTCTGCAACAATTCCCAGAGATGTAGGGCACATGTGGGTAGCTTTGCTTTGACTCTTCTGTCCAGTACGTTCCATACAAGTTCTATGGGATTGAGGTCTGGAGACTGGGCAGGCCAGGTCATTAGACTGAGTTGTCCTTCACTTTCCTTCTTTGCCAGATAGTTCTTGCACAACTTTGAGGTGTGTTTCGGGTCATTATCTTGCTGAAGATTGAATGACTGCCCAACTAGCCGTAATCCTGATGGAATGATTGCCTCCGAAGTATGCTATGATAACCATGCTGGTTGAGCTTGTCATGGACTTGGTAAAGATCATCAACTCTGTCACCAGCAAAGCAGCCCCAGACCATGACACTCCCTCCTCTATGCTTAACAGTGGGAACCACACATGCAGAACTCATGCACTCACCCTCTCTGCATTTTACAAATACTCAGCGGTTGGACCCAAATATTTCAAATTTTGACTCAACGGTCCATAAGACCGAGTTCCACTCCTCAAATGTCCAGTTTCTGTGTTTTTTGGCCCAGGCAAGTCTCTTCCTCTTATTCTTATTTTTATTATTCTTAACAATGGTTTCTTTGCAGCAATTCTTCCAGTTAGGCCAGCATCACGCAATCTCCTCTGAACAGTTGATGTTGAAACATCTGTACTTCTAGAAGCAATTAGGTGAACTTGTATTTCAGAGGCAGTTAATCGCCGGTTTCACAGAATTTTGACTCAAATGAACTTGTTCTGTAACCTTGTTCGGTCCTCATGAGTGCCAGTTTCTTCAAATCATTTGACGGTCTTGGTCACAGCATTTACAGACACTTGCAAAGTTCTTGCGATTTGTCTTAAAGATTGGCTTTCATTTCTTAAAGTAATTACAGACTGTCTTTTTTTTTTTGCTTAACTGAGCGTATTTTGCAAATTTCTGCTCCCTTACATTCAGGAATGACAAACTTGTGCCAATGCTACCTATATTTATAATAATCATGGACCCTCACATCTTAACAATAATTGGTGATAAAAGGTTAATTAGGTAACATGCTAGTTAACTCAGAGATCATCTAACAAAGACACTTTTATACTTAGGCCAGTGTTCTAACACAGTGTTATACACATTTCAGACTTTTAACTGACTTGGGCTTCAGACTGAAATCCCCTTGCTTTGGGTGACCATTTCATTGAAATTGACAAGATTTACATTTTCATTTAAAAATAAAATTTTTGAATGCAATTCACTTATGATTATCAGCTTATATAAGTACACGTATCATATAATGAAATATTAAGTGTTTATAGACAAGTTTATACAGTTAAAAGCATAGATAATCATGAAAAACCTGGTTTCAAGCAGGTGTGCTCAAACTTTTGACTGGTACTGTGTGTATATATATATATATATATATATATATATATATATATATATATATATATACATACATATAACACACACACACACACACACACACACACACACACACACACACAGCTCTGAAAAAAATTAAGAGACCACTGCAAAATTATCAGTTTCTCTGGTTTTACTATTTATAGGTATGTGTTTGGGTAAAATGAACATTTTTGTTTTATTCTATAAACTACTGACAACATTTCTCCCAAATTCCAAATAAAAATATTGTCATTTAGAGCATTTATTTGCAGAAAAACTTAGGAAGAGTTCAGAAATCAATATTTGGTGGAATAACCCTGATTTTCAAGCACAGCTTTCATGTGTCTTGGCATGCTCTCCACCAGTCTTTCACATTGATGTTGGGTGACTTTATGCCACTCCTGGCGCAAAAACTCAAGCAGCTCAGCTTTGTTTGATGACTTGTGACCATCCATCTACCTCTTGATCACATTCCAGAGGTATTCAGTGGGGTTCAGTTCTGGAGATTGGGCTGGCCGTGACAGGGGTCTTGATCTGGTGGTCCTCCATCCGCACCGTGATTGACCTGGCTGTGTGGCATGGAGCATTGTCCTGCTGGAAAAACCAATCCTCAGAGTTGGGGAACATTGTCAGAGCAGAAGGAAGCAAGTTTTCTTCCAGGACAACCTTGTACTTGGCTTGATTCATGCCAAAGCTGCCCGATTCCAGCCTTGCTGAAGCACCCCCAGATCATCACCGATCCTCCACCACATTTCACAGTGGGTGCGAGACACTGTGACTTGTAGGCCTCTCCAGGTCTCCGTCTAACCATTAGACGACCAGGTGTTGGGCAAAGCTGAAAATTTGACTCATCTGGGGGTTCTTCAGCAAGGCTGGAATCAGGCAGATTTGTCTTTGTGAAGGGTGCATGAATCAAGCCAAGTAAAAGGTTGTCCTGGAAGAAAACGTGCTTCCTTCTGCTCTGACAATGTTCCCCAACTCTAAGGATTGGTTTGTGGATTGGTGGCGAGTATGCCAAGACGCATGAAAGCTGTGCTTGAAAATCAGGGTTATTCCACCAAATATTGATTTCTGACCTCTTCCTAAGTTAAAACATTAGTATTGTGTTGTTTAAAAATGAAGATGAACTTATTTTCTTTGCTTTATTCAAGGTCTGACAACACTGCATCTTTTTTGTTATTTTGACCGGTTGTCATTTTCTGCAAATAAATGCTCTAAATGACAATATTTTTATTTGGAATTTGGGAGAAATGTTGTCAGTAGTTTATAGAATAAAACAAAAATGTTAATTTTACCCAAACACATACCTATAAATAGTAAAACCAGAGAAACTGATAATTTTGCAGTGGTCTCTTAATTTTTTCCAGAGCTGTATATATATTAGCGTGGAAATACAGTACCATAGGATGTACGAATGTGGCAAAAGCACAACGACGAAAGTAGGAACGACTTCAAACATGCCCTTCCGTACCTGGTGGAATTAAAAGACATCAGCAGTCAACAAGCAAGTTCACTTTAGTAACATACTTTTTTTTCCAGTGAGGTGCCCTCCCTATACTGTCCTCTGTTCCATCCTCAATTATCAGTATATAATTTCAATACGTTCATTAAAATGCACAATTTATAGGTTATTATGCCACCAGAACAAAAAAAAGTTGATAACGGTATTGAAATGTGTTTTCTTAAATTATAAATGAAATAATGACAAAAAAGGATTATGAATAATTAACATCATGCCCATACTGTTTTATTCCTTACTTACAGGTTGTATAGTACAAAATAATTTATTTATTTTGCAGACTATTTGAAAAATAATTGAGAATAGTCAGCAGTATGTGTGTAAAGCAAGTACTTTAAATGTATTGAAAGAAATACAGATGCTTCATATTTTGTAATTATGTACTGTTTCTAAGTACATTTAAATACATAAATAAAATGTGTAAATAAAGCAGCAGGAAAAAAGCTGGCAGTCTCATTTTGACAGACTTAAATAAAGACATCTTGTTTTGCAACTATTAAATGGTAATAAGGACAATTTCATTAAGATTATTTTTCTTCCACCTGTGCGCTAGTACTTTTTTTATTCTTGCTAGAATCTTGCTCTTTTTTAGTCTGTAGCTTCCTGGTGTTGCAGACCATATCCCACAGAGAAAAAAAAAGACGTAACTTGTTGTTTTCTTTTTATTCAGTTAAAGCAATTGAAAAATAACGGCTACTATCGTGATAATCAGTGTATCGTGAAAGAGTGGGCTCTCAACTATTCGTATCGTGGAAATTTACTATCGTTTCATCCCTTATATATATATACAATCTATTAGCAAATATATATATATATACTATCGTTTCATCCCTTATATATATATATATATATATATATATATATATATATATAATTTTTTGCCTGTACTTTTCTTTTTGGTTAATGCACCACAGCCATTTGCATTGCAGCGCATTGTGGCAATGTTTCCCCGCCCCTGTGTATTTTGTGTTGTAAGTTACGTGTTGTGTGTTACTGTTGGTGTATAGTCATTAGTACACAGGATATAAATGGGTCTGTGGAACACAAGTTGTTTGAAATGTATATTTGTATTTAGGCATGAGGATTGCACAGCACTTCGCGTGCAGGTAAAATGTAACATGTGGTGACACGTGGTGTCATCGTGGGATTACCAGTGCCTGCTAAATGCAGACCAGAGCGAGAACTGCAGTGTTTTGAAAAAACAACAAAAATGGAAGACTAGAGAGATGGCTGCACGGAGCTGGAGGAGCTCCTCAGTGGTCTGGAGGACCAAGGCTGGTGCCTTGCCTGCGAGGTGTATGGGCACGTGGTGGCTGTCTGCCCCTTCCAAGAGGAGGAGGAGGAACTGGCCCAGGAGAGGAAGTTGAGGAGAAGGAGTGGCAGGAAAAAGCTGCAGCAGCAAGTGCAGCAACAGCAGGAGGATGTTGGGGATAACAGTTGGGAGGTTTTTTTAAAGAACCTCACGGTGGAGCTGTCTCCCAGCTGTGGGGCGTATGGGCAAATGTTGGCCATCTTTCCCCATGCAATATACAGAGGTGAAAGTAATGCCTGAGTGGGAGGAGCCCGTGCGTCCAGGGCCCAGACGGGGGGACCGTGAGTGTCCAGCACCCAGACGGGGGGGGCATGAGTGTCCAGCACCCAGACGGGGGGACCGCGAGCATCCAGCGCCCAGACGGGGGGGATCGTGAATGTTCAGCATCCAGACAGGGGGGCCGCTGGAATCCAAAGCCCGACGGGCTGCTGTTGCCACCTCCGCCAGCAGAGGAAGAATGCCTGCTGGTTTCACCTCCACAGCCTGCGTGGAAGGAAGCCGAACGTCCACAGCCCAAGAGGGAGGAGTCAGTGAGTCCACAGCCCGCAAAGGGGGAGTCAGATGTTCACAGCCCAAGTCTCCACCAGCAGAGGGAGAGTGCCTGCTGGTTCCATCTCCAGCGTCAGTGGGAGAAGCCCTGCTTCCTCGAGGGCCACCATTGAGGGAGACCTGGGACTGGCTGACTAACCCTGAAGGTGGCCTGGAAAGAGACCTCCCAAAGGTGATTAAATTGCTGTGGGCCCAAGATGGGGAGCATTGGGAAACTTAGGAACAACAACACCACCCAGTGTCTTTCTGAGACATCGCAGCCATGGTTTTCAATTACCTGGCTGCTGAAATGGGAGGGGTCCCACCTCTGGTCTCATCAGAAGAAGCCCCGACCAGAGGACCAGAGGGAGAGGAGCCAACGCTGCTGTCCCCTGCCAGTAAGGGAGAGCCACACCAGTCCACTGCAAGTGAGGGAGAGCCGCACCAGTCCCCTGCAAGTGTGGGAGAACCGCACCAGTCTCTGGCAAGTGAGGGAGAGCCTCCGTCGCCTGCAGACTACAGGCCACTCCCACTTCCGTTGCCAGGAGACTACAGTCCGCTCCCACTTCTGTCCCAGGAGACTACACACCGCACCCACCTCTGTCGTCAAGAGACTACACGCCTGCGCCACCTCCACCACCTCCACCACCAGAAGGAGAGCAGCAGGAGCTGCCTCTGACTCTTGCACTTCCATGGCCCGGAGCAAAGCAGCAGGAGCTTCCTCTGCCACCTCCACCGGCAGGAGAAGAGCAGCAGGAGCTGCCTCTGCCTCTGCCACCTCCACTGGCAGCAGCAGAGCAGTAGGAGCTGTCTCTGCCTCCGCCACCTCCACCGGCAGGAGCAGAGCAGCTGGAGCTGCTCCTGCCTCCGCCTCCTCCACCGACAGGAGCACAGCAGCTGGAGCTGCCTGTCTCAACTACCTCTACCAGCAGAGGGTGAATGCCTGCTGGGTCCCTTTCCACCAGTAGAGGATGAATGCCTGCTGGTATCACTTCCCCAACCATTACGAGGAGAGGAGCAGGAGCTGCCTCTCCCTTCACCAGAAGGACCTGGACTAGATGCTGGCGGTCCTCAGCAGCCCTTGCATAGGCTGCTGAGGGAAGCACAGGGAAGAACTGCCCGGCCGCAGTGGCCAAGAAGAGGGCCAAAAACTGCACCCCAGCTTGTCCTGACTCCCCGCAAATCATTGCTCGGGGATGCCTGCCTGGCATTGCCTGGGGATGCCAGCCGCTCCGCATCGCCTGGGGTTGCCAGCCACTCCGCACCGCCTGGGGCTGCCGGCTCTGCTTTTAGTTATTGGCACACGGGATATAAATGGGTCTGTGGAACACGAGTTGTTTAAAATGTATATTTGTATTTAGGCACGAGGATTGCACAGCACTTTATGTGCAGGTAAAATGTAATAATATACAAGCATGGGGAATTGCACTTTATTATTTCACGTGCAGTTGTACCGAGATTCCAACTGAATGACTGATTAGCAATCGAGTCTTGGTACAGCTGCATAAAAGCAGCATGTTTTCACTCACTCGGGGTTGTGTGTTCGGTGAGTGGAGAACGGGATTGGAGGTAATAAGAATAGTTAATAGTTAAAATACAAGCTCACTGTGATTTGTCTGTGTAGTCCGTTTTGTCTGTCTTTTTGTTTTGGCTACGAGTGCTGTGTCCTGTGTCTTGTTTGTCTTTCAACCTTTTATTTTCTGTCTGTTTCGTATTAAATACTGAGCGAAAACAATCGCTCAGCTGCACCAAACTCCACCTCTCTGTTGTTTATTTCCTGGTTCCTGGTTTTGGTCTTACGTGACCCACTGCTGCCTTCTTTGTGGCAGCATACATTGATATCTATGCCTGCTACTGTGTAATGCCTAGCTGGTATTGTGCATGGTGTGCATGTGAAAAACTCATGCTTTCCTGAGCCCCGCGATTGACTTAGCAAATGTATCTTTTGTTTATCACGGTCTGAATGTGTGACCACACTGTAAGAACCCTCACTCACCCCCCTTTTTCTTTTCGCCCGCTGTCTAAGGCGTTGACTCCTGTTATTATTTATTCAATAATACCGTATTACTTAAAATTAACGCCATCCTCGAATTAACGCCACCCTCGAATTAACGTCACCCTCGAATTAACAGCTGATTCAGATATCAGCTTTTTAATAGACATCACCCTCGAATAAGCCCTGCTCTCGATAAAGAAACGTAAAGGTTTTTTTTTTTTTCTATCCTGCTCAAAAAATAAAGAAACATGCAACTCAGGCTATGTACATGTGACACCCCCAAAGAGACTGCAGCCTCAATCCACCATGTAATACAAACCAATGCTCACACACACATCTTAGTAAGCACATTGTATTTTATGGTACAGTCCTGACAGACAACCCAAGATTAAGTACTTACAGCACAGCAGTCCTTCACGTCCCCTTTTTTTCCCAGCAGAGTTCAGTAAACACAGCAGGGGATAAAACAAGGGCTGTCTTAGCTCGTTGTCAGCCTGGGTGGTGAAAACTTGAACTCAGAGGAATTTAGAGCTTTGCCGATATCTCTAAGTGCTATCTGAAAGCTGGCTGAAGATATCTTCTTGCAGGGAGTTAAGTTTTTTAGTTTTTTATTCAATTGGAATTTTACTCAGTCCCGTACAATTACGTACAAATTGCTTACTATCTATAAGAAGATTTAGTTTGTTTCTCTTACAGAGAAATTACAAACAAGCAGGTAAATTACAGTAAGAAAAAATCTAAGATGATAGTTCAGTTTATACTAAGAGGAGCGATATGTCGTACACATTCTATGTTATCTGTGAATTATATAACATTTTGCCTCAGTTTCTTTATTTTTGTATTTGTCTCCTATGTGTTAAAACCTTGAAGTAATATCTCAACATGAAATTTAATGCCACCAAATTTCCTTTCATTTGGTTAATGTACCTAAAACAAACTATATGGGACTGTTAGTGTTGAGAAGTGAGAAAATATTTAGATATTTTCTTTGTTTTGTGGTATCATTCATTATTAAACATCCAACCCAATTGAGCACAGAGAATGGGGTCTTGCAGTGACAAAATGTTCTTATAAATAGATCAAGAAATAAAATCTCAAAAAATGTAAAGACGAAAACAAAGCAGAAACCGTGGACTTTTAATGGTGAACATAATTAGGGCAAGTATGACCACATTATTGTGCATCCTAATTTTGTATTTTTTAACAGATATTTTGTTTATGTATAGACTGCTAATCTCCTGTAAAACTAATCTGATTAAATCAAGATATCCTGAACTGTCAAAACTAATGACTCAAATGACTCAAGCCAGATTGGTGACTTGACTTGAGCAGTTTATTGACTTGACCCGACTCGAGCAGTTTAGTGTCTTGACTCAACTCGAGCAGTTTAGTGACGCGACTCAAGCAGTTTAGTGACTCAACTTGAGCAGTTTAGTGACTTGACTAAACTCTAGCAGTTTAGTAACTCGACTCGAGCAGTTTAGTGTCTTGACTCAACTCGAGCAGTTTAGTGACTTGACTCGAGCAGTTTAGTGACTCAACTCGACTCGAGCAGTTTAGTGACTCAATTTGAGCAATTTAGTGACTTTACTGGAGCAGTTTAGTCACTCAACTCGACTAGTGACTCAACCTGACTCGACTTGAGCAGTTCAGTGACTTGACTTGAGCAGTTTAGTGACTCGACTTGAGCAATTTAGTGACTCGACTCAAGCAGTTTGGTAACTTGATTCGACTCAAGCAGTTTAGTGACTCGACTTGAGCCGAGCTTGGCATGTCAAAGACTAGACTCGACTTGAGCAGTTTAGTGACTCGACTCGACTCGAGTTTGGCATATCAAAGACTCGACTTGACTCGATTTTGGTGACTCGTTTCAACTCTGTTACTTTGTATTGTGATATATTGTAACAACTGTATGTCGTCCTGGATAAGGGTGTCGGCTAAATAAACAATAATAATAATAATAATAATAATAATAATAATATAATAATAATAATAATAATAATATGCTTTTATCTCTGTGCTTACAATGCTTACTTACCATATTCCTTCAAATTTAAGATGTGCTTTTTCAACCATTTTTTGCTTCTCAAAAATAGCCTGCGTCTTAAATTCACGTACATTATAGTGATATGTATAGTAAAATCACCAACAAAAGACATGACTACCCGAGTACACACAGCAACATGACTGCTGAGAAATGACAAACCAAGCTTTCTGAGGAATTCAAAGAGAAGCTTTTACAATTTCAGCATTTCTAACAAACAGTACCAGCTTAGAAAGATCGGATATGCTGATCAGACCCCCATATTTTTCGACATGCCAAGCAATGTTCAGTGCTGTTGTGGTTGCTGGATTACATGGTGCCTGATGCCGTGGAGTGTTGTGTCACGCTTGCTGTTGACGGGATGTGTAATGCCGTGAGTGGTTGTATGTGTACAACAGAGACACCATTTTAAGTATTATACAGTGTGCAGCACGTTAAACAAACTCCATGGTTAATCTACAACACTGTTTCGTGTCAGTTTTGTACGATACAACAGCATAATCAAGGTTGTATCTTTGTAAATGCATATTTATTTGATGTTGTATTTTTTCCTCAAATTGAGGGTGGTAAATTTAGGCTGTGTCTTAAATTTATGGGGGGGGTCTTAACGAAGGAATACGGTATGCTTAACCACATTACATCAATATTGCATTTTGCTATGCTGTTACTATGGTAAACTTTTATAAGGGTTTAAATCTGAACATTACACATTTATTTTCCTAAATCAATTGAATAGACCCCATTAAGCTTAATAAGTGTGACTAGATATGGGTGTTGGGTTCAGGTAATATTCAAGGGCTACTGACCTGAGCAGCCAGATTGGAACACAGATGGAATGTTCTCTTAACATACTACTTTGGTTTTAAAAGTCACAAGTTCATAGATTATCTGTGTTGTTCCTCTCAATATATAGGATTCTAGGCACTGAAGAGCTTGAGATGAAATTAGACTAACTAAGTACGACATTTCCACACTAAACAATGATGATCATGAACATTAAATATCAAACTGTTTAGACAAGAACAGTAGCGAGAGAGAGGGAGAGGGGGTAAGAGACAGAGCAGAAATAGATGGAGGGAGAGAGAGAGGTAGAGAAGGAGGGAGAGGGAGGGGGAGAGAAAAAGGAGAATAGAGGGGAGATAGAGAGGGAGAGAGGAAGATAGAGGGAGAGTGAGATAGAGAGGGTGAGGGAGATAGAGGGAGAGGGAGAGATAGAGAGAGGGAGCAGGGAGGGTTGGACTGCATTAGGCAGATCATCCTTAATCATGATTTTGTTAAATCTAAAGCCCTCTTTAGTTCATTGCACTTGCACTCAAACGTTGTCTTTAAAATTGCTGGTACACCAATTAAAGAGAAAGAAACTTGACATTATAGTTCCTTTTTTTCCTGCTCCCTTACTCTAAGGTGTGTGAGCATTCTGAATGACTCTTCTTGCAATTAACCAAATGCCATTTGTTTTTTGCTTTGACATTTTAAACATTCCATTACGTTAAACTTGTTGAACAATTAGCAGATTTCATGATGTTTCAGTAATAGCCCTGACCCAATCAAACATGTGCCTCTATAGGTGAGTGATGTACTATCAGTAAATAGTCCCAGCTATAGAAACACATTGTCAAATCACTTTAGAGAGACAGCTCAATAAGGAGGAAACTCGGAAAAAATTATTTTAATAAAACTAGGACCAACCTGACCATTAATAAAGAATGTCAGTAAATTAAATAGGGCCTTTCTCTAACTGAGCTGACTGGCGACTGTATATCTAAATCCAGCACCATATAATAAACAGTATATTGTCTATTGAGTAAATCCAGCACCATATAAAACAGGATTACATTTCTATTGACATTCCGTATTGATTGTTAGGATGTGTTAGGATGAGAAAAACAAATCAATGTGTACAGTAAAAAAAATAATAAGAAATAATAAAAAATTTTTGAAGTTTCATCGCAGAAACATTGGAAAATAATATTTATATTATATATATATATATATATATATATATATTAGATATATATATATATATATATATATATATATATATATATATATATATATATATTTTGACTATTTTTTTTTTAATAATGACTTTTTATGAAAGTATATTGATGGGAAGAAGAAATTAATAAACATTATGATAATAATATCTCTGTATAAGTGTATATATTATATTTATATGTATTATTATTATTATAGACATGGTTGTTAAGACATTCTTCTTGATTAAAATTCCCTTGTAAAATGTTTTAACATTGATTTCAATGACTGCTTCCTGGTTTAATATAGTTTCAACTGAACAATTCCCAATACAGTCCAGCTCTGCCCAGGGATTCATGCCAGTCACTCATTTACATTTTCATTTTGGGATTAATGGTTTACTTTCATAAAGCTTTGCTTCAACAGCTTGGAGGGGTTTTTATGCTCTTCAATAAAAAAAAGGTGGCACATAAAGGTTATTAATGTTCTTTTTATCGCTATTCTCTTATCAGAGTCAGAGCTCTGCTTCCATGGAAGTTCCTCCCCTACTGAACTGCAGATGGAGTTTGTGAGGCTGCAGCTGAAGATCAGGCAGACCATGCACACAGGGGAAGAGGCAACATGTTTGGAAACCACTGTGGAAAACTCTTTATGGGAGGGTACAGGCCAGCTAGCCAGGTGGGGTTCTGGGGTCCACAAGACCTCACGGTAAAACTGTAAAGCCTACAAATTTGGAAAAAGCAACCCCACAAAAAAGGGTAGCACAGGGATCTGTTATTAATGGTTATATACCATCTATAAACATGTTATTAATCATATTATTAACATGTATAGAGTATCATTAGAAATCACTGAATTATAATGGACCTTTGAAATCACTATCTCACAGACATGTTATATTATACAGTATATTATTATATGATTTATTGATAATACCACTTATCATGGATCCATAAACTTGTGTTACTCAGAAAAGTTATTTAAAAAGCTAAAATACGTGTTTTGACTATAGTATAACTATTTTTGTGCCATGGAACAATTCCAATGTCCTTTATAACACATACACAGATGCATTACTGATTGTTTATAAGAGATCCCTAAATTAAAGTGTCACACAACAGAATTTCTTAGATTCAAAGTGCATTATTGAGGATTATTTTCAATTTTGCTTTCAAACTAGATTCTAAATGAATGCTGGAAGGATTCCTTTTGAGGTTAATTATCAATTAAATGCTCTTCCTGGTACACTTTTACTTCCTGTGTCAGACTCACTAAGGAAACTGACAACAGGAAGTGATATGTATCAGGAAGAAGGAAGTGTGGTGCTTGAAACATCGGCACATTCTCAATTATAGTGAAAAGAACAAAATAAAATCTTAAAGCATAACAATAAGGGGACCAGTGATAATGTTGCTCATGCTAACATGATGTGAGGACATTGCTTGTCAGACTTGGTTAGCACTCCTATAAACTGCAGTCTTCACATGCAGAATAATCATCACCTCAATTACAAGTGAATCGCTGCTCTGCAGCTGAAATCTACAGTGCCAGGGACAAACAGAAGATGGCTTCTTACTTCAGAAAAAATACATTTCAAAAACCCAAACAGTGTATAATGGAATACATTTGCAGGAACTGTATTAAAAAAGCAGCAATCACACAAAAATAGACTGGCCAGAAATTCCAAACAAGCTATGCCCTAGTTTTTCTCCACAATTATGTACCTTCACTGCAGCAACTCTCAAAACGTGAAGTGAAGGTCAGTGGGTTTCCTCTGATCCCTAAGCCATTCACCTCTTTATATCCAGGAGCTCCACAGCGGATGTGAGTGTGGACCCTGCCCCTCAGGTACACTCTTTACACCCAGGAGCTCCACAGCGGATGTGTGGATCCTGCCCCCTCAGGTACACTCTTTATCCCCAGGAGCTCCACAGCAAATGTGTGTGTGGACCCTGCCCCTCAGGTACACTCGAACTCCCCAGGCCCCTGGCCAGTAGGGTCCTCTGTAGCACAGTGGGCTGATGTAGTCTCTGATGTTTTTACATCCCTAACCCCCATTGGATATCCAGCTCCATGAACTGTATCCCTCACCATGCACACCACGTGGTTGTGCCTTTACCAGATGGAACCCTTTAAATCACAAATTCTAATACAAAACTATATGAAGTCATAATTCTTTTTCGACTAGTGTCTTCACCATTGCTGTATCTTACTCTCCGTTCCCAGATTAGCATGTTGTCTCTGCTGGACTAATCTGTTAACTAAGAGCTTTCACACAGTGCAGTTCCCAGTTAACTTGATGTAATCAGAGGCGCTGAAACAGAACCCCTTACGGGTCACAGGTTTGCCAATGTGAAGCACATCATGCGGCAGCTCTACCTACCCAATTCTTAGTCTCTTTTTTCCACCTGTGCCGTTCAGCCCCACAGTGATTACCAGCCTGTATTATAATCTCCACAGGTGCAGAGGTGTCAGCTCCTTTAAGAACAGCCTGTAATATACAGAGGAGTCGTATGCAGTGCAGTTCATTTCCGATCTGCTAGCCAAACCTCCTGAGAGTCACTGCATTAACTCTCTTTGAAGAGACGCTTATTAAGACTCCCACACTCAAGCTCCGGTTCCTCGAGATTAGAGAGTGGAAATATTTACCTCAGCAACACAGCTCCACAGAGGGGTTGCAAACCCAATGAAGTCTCTGCTTATTAGAGGGACACTTTACCAAGTGATCTGCAATGGCAATGGTTCTGTTTGTCATAAATTCCCTGAACAGCTGGAGAAATAGTATAGTTATCAGAGCGCTCACATTTGGTCTGTATAGTTAAAGTGCTTGTGCTAACACAATAATTCTATAAATCTTACCTGTTGCCTGTTTCCATTAGAAACATGTATTATAGCAAACTGTACTGTACTGGGTTAATGAAAATTCTTCCATGCTTCCACGCATGGAAGCTGGGTCAACGCATGTTATTGGTGGAAAGCATGTCGGTCTGCATGGGATGCAGCTGGTTTATTAGTTTTGATTTTCAAATACTGGTTTTGATTTTCAAATACTATGGCAAAGAGCAATGTCTCAATCATGTTTCTAAAACAGAGTATTGCTTCTAATGTGCTGTCAAATTGTCCGGCTTATTAATGGTCAGAATTTATTAAGTTTGTGAAATCCAGATTGCTCTGTACTGACATTAGAGCATCCTCATTACTGTCAATGTCCCAGTTTTCTGAGCTGGTCCTGAAATGTTTATAAAGGATCACTGAGGGGGGCAGAATCTCGCTTTCACGAGTACACCCTGCTGATAGCAGCATCGATCTTGTTTCTACTAATGCACTAGGTATAGCAGCAGAGACCACAATAAAAGCACTGCAACTGCAGTGACTAGCCCAGCATTAACAGAGATCATTAATCCCACTGCTTCACAATTACCTACAAGTGCATGTTATCCTGCTCACTTTACTAATTCCATTTGTTCAGGCTGGTTATAAAGTCACACTGGGACCACCCAGCTATAGCGGTTGAAAGGTATTAGAGCAGAAAACTTGTGAAGTTTAATCTCCACCAAACTGCTCTAGTACTGTTCTAGAACCTATACTTAATGTGGTACCTGTTTAATAACTACACATTCTGGACAACTGTTCATTGTGGTTTCTGCTTAGATCATGATTCCCCTGCTTACTAAGTACTACATGTCCTGAAAAGACTCCTCTGGTATTTAGGTAGATAAGCACGTAGTGTGCTGCGCTGTGCACAGAGCATAAGAACACAAGGACTTTTACAGATGAGAAAAGGCCACTAGAAATAGTAATGCTTTCTGAGTACCTGGCAGTGCTAGGTGCTCTGTTGATACAATTGAAAAGGGTGTGCATGAACACAAAGTCTGAACCCTGGAACCCCAGTATATTAGTGATTGGTCCATACTGAAAACAGCAGGAGATTAATCTGTATTAATCTGTGGGTAATTGTAAAGATTAAACTTTTCATTTCAATTACGTTTTTTTTTCATTTTTTTTGGAGGGGGTGGGGGGGGGGTTGTAGCTGGAATGTTTGTTGCCATTCACCTAATCAGTGGCAAATGAAAAAACATAGCGCCTAAAAATAAAACAGCAGCACTAAAAGCACCAAGGCTTTGAAATGCAACACTGTGGTGTTCTCCACTGTGGATGTACCAACAAAGATGGAATTAAGACTCCTATTGCATAACAGTTTCGACCATTCCACATTTCCATCCTTCGGATGAGACATTAAACCGAGGTCCTATTATAAGCGACTCTGCAGCAGCAGTTGTTGATGCACAGTTCACCCCTAGTCTCTGTAAGTCGCTTTGGATAAAAGCGACTGCTAAATAATTAATTAATTAATTAATTACTACTAATAATAATAATAATAATAATGCAAGCTTGATTGGCCATACTGTTGACAGGCATTTAGATTCACCGAAAAGAAAATGAAAATCCAGAGCAGTACTGCGACTGCTTTACTTTCAAAGAAACAAAAAACGGTGACTTCCATATTCCAAAAGTCCACATTTTGACCTGATAGAGGCGTTTGTTTGCGCAAATATCCCTTTTGAAAAATCTGACGAATCTGTAGCAGATGGTGGAGTGAATCCTTCATCAGCCCAGCTTAGATGTGAATACTTACCTAAAGTTGCTGATTATCACAAGCAGGAGATTATGGAATTGGTAAAACAGTCCGGTTGCTTGTCAGTGGTCACACTGATGAGTCGAAAGATGCACAAGATCAGTATAGGTTACATTTTATTTGTTTTGCAAGACCTAAATGCTGAACATGCAACTAACGTACTAGAACTGAAAGCTGTCAATGCAGATACACTTTACCTACAGGCTGTTAATTGCAACACTGTTTCACAAGTGACAAGATTCAGAACTGGGCAGATACATGGCAAATGACATTTAATAGAGAAAAGTGTAAGGTACTGCACGCAGGAAATAAAAATGTACATTATAAATATCATATGGGAGATATTGAAATTGGAGAAGGAATCTATGAAAAAGACCTAGGAGTTTTTGTTGACTCAGAAATGTCTTCATCTAGACAATGTGGGGAAGCTATAAAAAAGGCTAACAAGATGCTCGGATACATTGTGAAAAGTGTTGAATTTAAATCAAGGGAAGTAATGTTAAAACTGTACAATGCACTTGTAAGACCTCATCTTGAATATTGTGTTCAGTTCTGGTCACCTCGCTATAAAAAGGATATTGCTGCTCTAGAAAGAGTGCAAAGAAGAGCGACCAGAATTATTCCGGGCTTAAAAGGCATGTCATATGCAGACAGGCTAAAAGAATTGAATCTGTTCAGTCTTGAACAAAGAAGACTACGTGGCGACCTAATTCAAGCATTCAAAATTCTAAAAGGTATTGACAGTGTCGACCCAAGGGACTTTTTCAGCCTGAAAAAAGAAACAAGGACCAGGGGTCACAAATGGAGTTTAGACAAAGGGGCATTCAGAACAGAAAATAGGAGACACTTTTTTACACAGAGAATTGTGAGGGTCTGGAATCAACTCCCCAGTAATGTTGTTGAAGCTGACACCCTGGGATCCTTCAAGAAGCTGCTTGATGAGATTTTGGGATCAATAAGCTACTAACAACCAAACGAGCAAGATGGGCCGAATGGCCTCCTCTCGTTTGTAAACTTCTTATGTTCTTATGTTCTTAAAAAGCTATTGTAAAGTGCTTGAGTAACTTTGATGTTAATTTTGATGTTAATTTTATCTGTACAGTTGCGGTTTTAAAAAAAAAAAGCTGTACGTGTCATTTATTTTATATTTCCACGCACATTCCGCAAAATACGATACTTTACCCATGACAATGCTGTGAATTTTAAAGGAAATTTCCAAGATTTTCACACGGGCATACTTAGTCACAGTTTCTGAAATCCACTTTCCACTGGTTCTGTTTTTGAAAAAAAAAAAAATCTGACGTGAGGTTGTTTGAAAAATGATTAAACTGTTTAAAACTGTGGTTAGCACTCATTCAAGAACCTTGTTCTCTGTTTTTGAGAATGGTACTGGGATGCAGTACATGGAATGCTATAGGAACCTTTCATGGCAGATCCACTCTGGAACAACCACAGGAGCAAGTGGAGAAATGTCGTCCCCATGGCAACGTCTATCTGAGAGAATTCATTCTTAACACTGCATTCGGCCCTGTCAGTGTATGCCTAGACTCACTACAACAGACAGGACTCCCACTGCAGAGCAGGTTAACCTTTTCAATCAACTAATCAATCAAATTTATGTTGTATAGCGCCATCATGCCAAGGCAGCCCAAAGTGCTTCACATGACAAATAAATATACTATAAATAATATAATATAATATAAAATATCAAAAAACATCCAAAAACAAATGGGAAAAAATAAATAAAATAAACAAATAAAATACATCTGAACACATATGCCTTGTTTTTACATCCAAACCCTGACGTGCTCCTGCTGCTCTCAGGCAGTACCAGTGCTTCCCATGCTCATAGAGGCTGAGGAAGTGTGTTTCTGTGACGTGCTCCCGCCGCTCTCGGGCAGTACCAGTGCTTCCCGTGCTTATAGAAGCTGAGGAGGTGTGTTTCTGTGACGTGCTCCTGCTGCTCTCAGGCAGTACCACTGTTTTAACTGCACATAAAGAGGCTGAGGAGGTGTGTTTTTGTTATCCAGTTTTAAGATGGTTTTGTGAAGCAGGGTTTAAAGTGAAGATACAGCTTTATTTATAGTACAGTAACTGATGTATCTGCATCAGAAAATACTGACAGGACATATTAACCTTACAATGGTCAACCGGTAGGCATAGCCTTCAATTTACACTGGCAGTGAAAGGGTTCAAACACTTTAGACTTTACTAGGATCTACAATGGTTATATGTAAGCGGTTACACCCCCAATTAAAACTGACCAACATTTGTTTCTAAGCGTGACCATGATTCTACAGAATTTGAGTGTGAAACGGGAGGAGGGGTTGCAGTGTAGGTGCACACCACACTGAAACCATATAACACTGGGAGTACTATTCCTAGGCATGGAAGCAACTGGAAAGCTGATTCACTTTGTGGATGACTGAGGAAAACGACAATTGTGACATTATTGTTTTTCCTGGAGATTGGAATCGCCCACTCAGAGTCTTCCAGCCTCTCTAAGCAGGGACTGACAGCTCAGTAAGCAGCCTGGAGACAGGTTCTGAGCGACTGCAGTTAGCTATTTTACACCTGACCTATGAGAAAGCACTTCATGAACCAAAGAGGTAATGTCAAGCCAAATTAACTGGATTGATTTAGTCATCTCAGCCAATAAGAGCTTCACACAACAACCTGAACACATCACCAAATTACCAAACTTGACTTAAACAGCAAGGGACTTGCAATCATTTTGAGTAATTATTCAGTCTGTGTTGAGATACTTTCACCAGGAGCTGCTCTTCCGTTCCAGTTGCCTGTCACAGACATATGTAGCATAGGATAGATCTGACGAAGTGTCTGTACAGAAGTAAGAGCCAGCGCCTTCTGAAAGCAGGTAAAAAGAGGTAAAGGCAGATATAGAGAAACATGATAAGAACAGAACCCAGAACCCAGAATCCTCCGGATTACTGAAGCAAACACCATAACACAGTAAGAGGGAACAATACCCATTACATTTGAAGCTACTTTCTCTTTAAATATAAATTTGGCCACATTTACTGTGGGGTTGAACATTTTATTTTGGGGTGTCTGGACCCTCCCAACCCTGCTCTACAAACTCTGGAATGTGAATGCTAAGATGTGATGTCACAATGGGTCTGAGGGCATGAAGCTACTGGACGATTGGCTGAGAGCCAGCATAAACAGACCTGGGCCAGCACTAATACCCACCGGAGAGGGGAATCACAGCAAGCCGGAAACAACAAATAATCCAGCTGCTCCTTTATTTACACTGTGTCAGGACTGCTGGACTGGAGGCTGGGACAGAGCCAGGGAGCCTGGGAGAGGAGCTCAGGAATGGGGGCAGCAATGCCTGGCTTACATCCTAGTGTCTGTGTTGTGTACAATTCTCTATTGCTAATTCCGCTTACATCAATATTTACCAGGCACACTAATATTTACACAGAGACTGCTTCTGAAAAGACTCCTAAAAGCTGAATTACTGAAGCAGAGTATTTTAGAAATACATTTTAAACAAGTGGGTCTGTCTATAAAAAACAACAAGATGAGGTGGTTTGAAAAATGACCACTAGCAAGTGAACCTGCAATATGCAGCACCCACATTTGTTTACATGGGCTCATGAAAATGATTAATTTAGAGAATAGACTTTGCTGCAGATTTGCACCCTCAATACAAGTTCCCTAAAGCAGGGGTTTTCAACCTGTTTTTGAAACTGTACCACTTCTGTTGGAAGGTTTCAGCTAAGGTACCCTTTATAATTTTCACTCACTGAATGTTACCACAGTTGCAATGAAAGGCATAATAATCTGGTTAACACATTTCTTTGTTTCTCCGGTTTATTTAACATATCATTTTACACAACAGTCTGGGACTAACAGATTGCTGAAACAGAAAACCAAACAGTAGGCTTCATTCTTAAAACTTAATTCCATGTCTTTGGATGCAAATATTAAAAGGTAGTATTTAACAATCTTTGGAAAGACTTATATTCGCTTTCTATTGCGAAAAGCCATAAATAATACAAAATAGGCTGCACTGTAAATGTTTATCACATTATTATTTACTTCCCACCTCAGCATAATTATGTGTGCCGTTTAAAATGTTTACAATATCAAAAACATTAACCTCAAGATAAAACTATAATTACTAACAAATAAACTTTATTCGCTTTGCACTTTCTGACTTTTGTGTTTTCCTTCATTGTTCTATTGCAAGTAAGAAATGTATCAAACACCAAACACATATTCAACCAGCCATTATTACTGTTAAAAAATGCAGCCGTGGTAATAAACAAAAAACGTCCAAGTGTAAGTATTGTGATGACAATTTGTTTACCAGAGCACTTATACTTCTAAAAAACGCAGAAACACTGTGCTTCACTGATACAAGTTGAAATCAATAAAGATTATGAGCAGCACAGACCGTTCCCCAGGCACAATCACCAGACACCTGCTTCATCTATAGATCAGAGTCGAACTCCACGCAATCGAAATCGCGCATGCATACACGTGGAAAATGTGGATTAGCGGTTAACTTTGAGCTGCTAGACAAAGATTAAATAAGTATACACATGGTTTAGAGAATATATAATATGGTTGAAAACCCCTTCCCTAAAAGGTCAATAATCTCTGATGGAGGGTTTTCAAACTGTTCACTCCTGCCTTGAATGAACTAGCACAAGGAAATCACATCAAGTGACTAAAGCCTCTGAAACTCCATAACAAGTAACAGGTTTGAAGATGTTTCAGTGTCTGCTCAAACAAATACGTTTCTCTAAAAAGAGAGGGATTTCTGCAGTGTTATTGCGTTCCTCTAAAAGGAAAGTGATTTCTGCAGCGTTACTGTGTTCCTCTAAAAGAGGGATTTCTGCAGTGTTATATTCTTCTAAAAAGAGAGATTTCTGCAGTATTATTGTGTTCCTCTAAAAGGAGAAGGATTTCTGCAGTGTTATGTTCCTCTAAAAGGAGAAGGATTTCTGCAGTGTTATGGTCCTCTAAAAGAAGAAGGATTTCTGCAGTGTTATGTTCCTCTAAAAGAAGAAGGATTTCTGCAGTGTTATGGTCCTCTAAAAGGAGAGGGATTTCTACAGTGTTGTTCCTCTAAAAGGAGAAGGATTTCTGCAGTGTTATTGCATTCCTCTAAAAGGAGAGGGATTTCTGCAGTGTTATGTTCCTCTAAAAGAAGGATTTCTGCAGTGTTATTTTGCTCCTCTAAAAGGAGAGGGATTCTGCAGTGTAATTGCATTCCTCTAAAAGGACGAAGGATTTCTGCAGTGTTATGTTCCTCTAAAAGGAGAAGGATTTCTGCAGTGTTATGGGTCCATGCTTTAAAAATCACCTGCGTTCTAAATTAGGAATAGAAAACGCACCCCAGGGACCTGGAGAAGAACAAACAGCACATTTCCATCTCCGAGACAGGCAAGAGGAGCTCTCTCTCAGAGGGAATCTTTTAAAACATGCAAGTTGAACGTACACAGTGATGGATGTGAATATTACAACACTCCACATCTTACAATCTGGGCTCGAACTGTTCACTGTTTATTTACTCTACTGTAATAAATCACACTCGGAGGATGGTGTTTGTTCAATGAAACATCACGAAACCTGCTAATTGTGCAACAAGTTTCAGAGGCTTGCCACTTAACGTGCTACCTCTCAGTTTCCTCTTCGTTCCCGACCAGCTACACTAAAGCCTCACCGAGTGGGTGGATGCAGAGTACATGCAAGTCGGATGTCATATCAAACGCTACGGCCCGCCTTATTGCTACGATTCTCCAACTAGGACCCAATCAGAAAGACTTACAAGACTAGATGACTACAGGTCTCCCCGATTCGCTGTGCGCATACTGAACTCAAGCACCCTAAGCCCTTATTGGAGAATTGTGCCGATAAGGCAGGACAAAACATGATTAGCATCCAGCTTACCTGCACTCAGCAGTCAAGTACAAGGTAATCACATCAAGTACCAAAGCCTCTGAAACACTGTAACAATTAACAGGTTTGAAGATGTTTCAGTGTCTGCTCAAACAAATATGTTCCTCTAAAAGGAGAGGGATTTCTGCAGTGTTATTACGTTCCTCTAAAAGGAGAATGATTTCTGCAGTGTTATGGGTCCTCGCCAAAAATTGTCACTGAATATTTCAAGCCCTAATTATAGTACAGTCCCATGTTGTTCTTTTATGTTCAGCAGTGAGACTTATTGGCCTCCGTTATAGCTGTCTCACTGCTAAATGAAACGAAACGACAATGCATTCTAGCATGTCGTTCACAAATACAGCCAGACAATGGCATACAGGGATTCCTCCAATAAACCACTCATGTCAAACTGCCAAACTCGCTAATTCACCTCTTGCAAAGAGCAAATGGAAAACAGACAGTGCTTACTGCTTTTGTCTTCTCTCCCTATCATAGAAAACAGTAGTGTATGTATATATATGAATGAATGTAGAAGTGTCTGTTGGAACAAGACAAGCTCAATCTGTGTTATCCATGGAACACATCTTTAAATCTCAGCTCACAGCTTGGATGTTTTCCCTGTTTTCCCAATTATGCTGTGAGGTTGCCTTGCCAAGTACAATTCTACAGAATATGGTTCTTTAGTGTGCATCAATTAACATACAAATGACTAGAAATATAATTTTAGGGCAAATACAAGGGAATAATATTCAATGTAGTTTTAGGGAGTTCATCTTTAAACTGCTTAATATTGCTGTGATGCAGCGATATGAAAGGTCTTTGTATCAGATAGTTTGTGGCCGATGAAAATGATGTCACCTTACAATGAGCTATGCTGCTGAACTATTCTTATTGAACCATATATTATAAAATAGTATAGTGTGCTGCATGCTGATTTTCAAAGCCACCTGTGGGTAGCCTCTCTTGTATTGTACAGAGCCCTATACCACATTCTAGATTTAGAACACTCTTTTTATTCTGGTGGCATATGTTCCAGAAAGGTAAACATCTTGACATGTAATTAAACATATTAAGATTCCCAAAAGCACTTTAACAAACTAACTCAGTTCAGCCTCTGGGTTCTGAAGCCTAAGAGGGATTTTACTGTCTGACAAGCTCTGCAAGAGAATTTTAATGTGCACCATTCTACTTGGCTTTTAAAAATGCATGTAATACAACAGGCTTACATAAGTAGCACTGCCTTTTTGCAATTCCATCGTGTGCTGAGGAGACTGAAAAACACAAGGTTTAAAAGAATCACTGATTCTTCCCTTGTCCTTGTCATCCTCCTTCACACTGGAGATTACTTCATTTAAAATATTCATCCCTAGCTAACAGACGGGAGAACGGATAGAAATATCTGCCTTATGTAGTACATACTTGCATGACTGATTATTTTGTTATGCTAATAGGATCCCTGACATTCTGTTCTATATGAAAGCTACATCTTACAGTTACAATGACAGTGGATCAGATTTGAAAAGAGGGCTCACATCTCCCAGTCACAATGACAGTGGATCAGATTTGATAGAGAGCTCACATCTCCCAATCACAATGACAGTGGATCAGATTTGATAGAGGGCTCACATCTCCCAATCACAATGACAGTGGATCAGATTTGACAGAGGGCTCACATCTCCCAATCACAATGACAATGGATCAGATTTGACAGAGGGTGCTCAGTTGATTTCAGATGAGCTCTAGGAAGCAGTAGCATGTGTGGAGGGCTTATCATAACTATGCTGTATGTATGTATCTAAAACAACTGTAATCCTTGTCACTTACAACAAGATATTTAACATTTATATCTATATAATATTATATATATATATAGATATATATTATATATATCTATATAGATATATATATATATATTATATATATATAATATTCTATGTGAAGATATTGCTTAGTGTTGTTTTCTATAAGAAGATATTTCTCGTAGAATCAGGTCAAGTTTAATCTTAAGCAGAACCTCTTTCCAGATCAGACATTTACTGTGTGTAAGAGGGCAGCGGCTGGGTGCGAACTGCAAGTAAGTATCTTAACTACAATGCAAAAAAGAGTCGGGCTCCTCTGCATTCATGGTTTTAGAGATTTTAGAGCATCTCACCAACAGGGGACAGAACACAATCCGCAATGGCAGTACGTCACACAACAAGGTCTGTTACTTCTCCATTTCAAACATTGTTCTGTATAACTGGATACCCCTACTGCTGCAACCTTGTTTTACCAAATGGTTCTGTTTTTACTTTATTTATTCATTTATTTTTTATTTTAGTTTTAGTTTCATGTTGTGGAAGATCAAGTAAAACCAGGTATTATTTGATCATACTCTTAACAAATAAAACACCTCAGATACACTTAGAAATGTTTTTTTTTTTTTTTTTTTTTTTTCTCTAAAGGAGATACTTTGATAATTTGTTAAGAAGTATGTCTGATTTCTAAAGCGATACATTAACGCAGGGATCTGTCTGGTGAAATCAGGTGTAACTGTAATTAAAAAAACAAACAAAAAATAAAAAAAAACACACACTTGTGGCATTTAATTCATTATTCATCAGGTTAATAATGCCTTATTAACTAGAGTTCAATCCAGCTGTTTCCACCTGTGGCTCCTCTTTGTGGGATTCATCTGTTCCAGATATTCCCACTGTCCAGATGTTCAATCCAGCAAGCTGTCTGGCTCTCCATCCAGCTGCTGCACCTGGTTATTGACATTCAAGGGCATTCCCCTGGTCACACCCAGAACACCACAAGGGTTATCCCTTACCATTGAATATTAGGAAGTGACTCAGGACTGACAGCCAATCTGTTTCTGGTTCTCTAGGGTTTCCATCAGACAGCAGAAGTCAGCATGTCGCATGTGATTCTGTCTACGTTTATTTGTTTATTTTTTTATTTATTTTCCTTTTCCAGCTCCATGAGCCTGTCAGTGTACACTGTTATTCATTGCTACTAAAAAGACTCCACACACTGCCCACTGTCCTATCTGCCATTAGTTTACATGACATACAAAGTTACAATATCACTTAATAAACCTTAAGTAATTCATAACCAACTAAACACTTCATTGACATAACTGAACAATGTATTAAAAGTCTAGGCCAATAAATCTAAAACAACCAAACAACCAAAGAGAAAATCCATGTGCACTGGTGGGGGTGAGGGTGGGCCCTCCTTATATAGACCAGGGCACCTGGAAGACTGCAATTACCCTCTTGGTGAATGGCATAAGCTCTGCTGACAGGGAGAGCTCCACCGCAAGGGACATGTTGTGTGACTCCACGTCCTCAGGATGGAACCTGCTGCCAATCTGCACTCGGAGCCCCCTGGGACCGAAAGGACAGACGGGGCCGCCGGTACTGAACGTTCAAGCAGCAACTCAGTGAGGTTTCTTGGTGAGAAACTGCTGCCCAGAGCTCTCCATTTACTCCGAGTCCATCGATCGCTTGGACCGGTGACTCTTCTTCCTTGGGGGAGAAGGAGGCAAAAGAAGATGAGGAACATCGTGAAGACAGCTTCCTACATGGACTTTCCTGTGCGTGCCATCCACTCTCCCTTGGGCCAGAGCCATGGGGTGAGAGACTCAGAGCGCTCTGTGGAGCTGCGGCAAAGATGTTTCTCCAGCGTACGGTTGGAGAAATGGGGACAAAACTTGCAGAAACTGCAGTTCACTAGTGCCTCCTTTGCGTGCTCCAGCCCCTGGCAATAAGAGCATCTGCCATGCTTGTCCTCCACAGGCTGGCTGGACTTGCACGTGTTGCAGGGATAAAACCCAGGCATGATGCAAATAGCAAGCAATGTACAGTAAGAATGTACAGTTGCTGCCTCAGATACCAAAGACTGCAACGGGGTTATTCAAGACCCAACGAGACCAGACTAGGGATGGAAACACTGGTCGGTAGTGGGTCAGAACCGGGATAGTACTGGGATGATACAGGGTTGGTTCAGTATAGGTTTGGTGCCTGTAGCACCGGGTCGGTACAGTACAGTGCGGTATGGTACGGTACAGTGCAGTACGGTGCATAATGGCATCGTACCGGTGCGGTAACCTCTGCTCCAGTTTGATATGGTACCAGGTTTGGAAAGGAGCGGGTCAGTGACCTTGGTTCACAGTTACCGTGGGTAGCAATGTACAGGGATGTTCAGCTGTAAAAGCTACTGGCAAAACCACTCAGTCAGTAAACTAAACAGTATCAACATTTTGTGGGAGGGATTCCCGAAGTAGCACCTTGGTCCTGCGCAATGGTGCTGAGCCCAGCAGCTGCTCTCACTACACAAATTATGCAGCACGCAATGCAGACAAGCCTGTGCGTAGTCTCTGTGAAAACAGCCAAATATAATGAGAAAAGAAAATATTTATCTCATATAATAATACAGTATTACAGTGACTTAAATTACACAAACCGTCTTGTAATATTGGCCGAAGCCAAAACGATAACAAAATAACTCCTGCCGGAGCTACTGCAGCCTGGGGGAAGAGTGCAAAGTCACAAAGTCAGCGCCTGGGAAGGGGCAACTCAAGCCACCAGCTTCACAGGCTGCAGCAGGATGTAACAACAAACATCAGGCTGTAGTGCACAAATATGTATAATTAGTAAAACTAACACAGCGATTATTTGTAATATCACATATAATTTGTGTAAAACACAATAAATGTGAAAATTTGTACCAGAAAAGGTAACATGTACAAGAAAAAGCTCTGGTGTCAGGTCAGTGCTTGCAGTCCTTCACATCCGCAGGGACGGGCATGACTGCATCATAGAGGCTCGGCTGAGTAGCTTTGTTATATTTACTCCGGTTTCGGGTCTTAAACAGGTTAATACCCATTCAGTAATGGTTACATTTCGTACTTGAAAGGGAATCATTATTATGCACCAGGCTTCAACACCAAAATCAATATACGCCGCAAAATTAAAAATGAAAAAGAATTATACATTAAAATGCTTCCCCTGCTCAGTGTGTGGTTGTTTGTACAGCTAAAAATACTGAAACAAAGATTTGATTAACACGCTCAGAGGTCTGTCCTTAAATAACATGTTTCAAAGCTTCAAAACAAATTTGAAATTGTGTAGAACTCAACTGTGTGCTGGACTGGAGGGAGCACCCTTTCCCTAGAGCCTTTCCATACCTAGTTCAGTTAACATTCAAGTTCGGTTCATTTTGGAAGGCATGAAATATCAAAAATATTTGTTCTGCTTCAGTGTGTGTCCCACATGCAGGGACTCGGACTAACTTGAAAAGGTGGTCTCGTCTCGATTGAGGGGTGGCTCTAATTCATCTCCGCAAAGTCAGGCAGTGTGAAACCAATCGAAGCAAAATGGTAGCATTTGAGTTCGCTTTCCAGTGAATTCTAAATCTGATCTTGAGGTATGAAGAGCCCTTAAAAGGCAGAGTATGGGAACAGTCCATGCTTCAGGTCATCCTGGACTGGATTATCCTACAGTCCACTGAGGTCATAGTTACTCATTGTAAGCTAAGGAGCCAGATTCCTGAGCTGAGGCGAGAGGATTATCCCACCGTGCCACCTAGCTTTCAACTGTCTCTATTGTCTGTCACTGCAGGGATGGAAATAAGACTCCTATTGCAGAACAGTTTTGCTCATTCCAGATTTTAATGCAAGCTTGACTAGGCTGTGTGTAGATAACAAGTTCAAATATGTTGTATTAAACTCATAGTAAAACCAGTAATGGATCAAAGTGCTATGCAACAGGAGTCTTATTTCCAGCCCTCACTGTTATGTAGACTGCCCCAGACCATACCCATAGTAAAGGTGATTTTCAAGTTAATCTCTAAAAGTAAAGATTGGTCAGTCTGGTCAGTCTGAGCTCACTTCAGTTATGGAAACAGCTCTCTACTCACAGAGCACTGCTGACCTCTGGCTAGACGGACACTCACTCTGAGCACAAGCTAGAAGACTAAGGAGGATTTTGATATTCCATCTCTCCTGAATAGCCAACAATGGTTAATTAAACTATTATGTCCATCATACACACATCCCCATCATTACAGCAGACTGTGCCGAGGGCTCTGTGCCTGTGCTCGGGGATCCCCTACGAAGACCTGTAATGCGTTGATTGCAGGTTAAGCAGGTGATGCTTCCTAACGAGGCTGGATGTTTGTTTGGAGAGGAAACATTTTGAAGAATGGTTGCTAGGATCCTGCCTCCAGGGACACCAGTGGAATCAACACGACATTGCATGTGTTCTGGAGCGCATACAGGAACCAGCAGCCCTTTATTAACTCTCTTTGCCAGACAGTCTGCGGTGAAAGCAGCTTCAGTGACTGAGATCGGCATTACATTTTAATTATGGTGCCCACTGTAATCCCAGTGACATACCATGAAGAAACCCCAGCCAGCACAACCACTGGTATTGCTGACCAACATAGCGGCAATATGAAGGCATCAGCTAACCCGTTTGTCTACCTGATGCACCTTCTTATTGAAAGCACAGCAGACCAAACAGATGTGGGTTTATGAAATGTAGGGTCTTGTATGGTGAATGCAACGTGCCCTGAGAGAGTATGTGTGTCAGGGGAGGGATGGTGGGGAGTGCTTGGTTGCAGTCAGCTACGTTCTGCTGAGGCTGGAAATATCCAGCCAAAGGGTTTGAGGAGGGCTCTTGACTGAGAGAACAGAGAGAACAGGGATGTGTGAGATTGAGAGCGACAGGGAGAGGAGATGAAGATCTAAAGGGAGAGGGGAATGGGAGAAAGGGAGAGGAGATGTAGAGTTAGAGGGAGAAAGAATGGAATGGGGAAAGGAGAAGGGGAGCAAAAGAAGAGGAGGGGGATGGACTGGAGGAGGTAGTGAAAGGACATGAGAAAGGGTGAAAGGGATAGCGAGTGGAACTGAGGGAGAGGAGGAGATGGAGAGGAGAAGAGGAATGGAAAGGAAGAGGAACAGTGTGAGAGGAGAAAGGGAATGAGAGTAGAGGAAGAGAGAGAAATAGGAAGGGAGGGAAAAAGAGGAGAGAAATACAGAAAATGAGACGAAGAGGGAGAAAGGGAGGGAGAAATGTATTACATAACAAATATCTGCTATACCTGCTACATAAACTAGTTGAGTTTTGAAAGCCCGTTTGATTGGCCAGCCCCCTATTTCCCTGTCAGAACCCCAGATTGAAGACCTCAGTCTGGGCACAGCTGGTCAATCCTTCCCCTTGCCCTTTTTACCTTCTCCTTGTTTTTACGAAGATACTTGAGGAATAAACAGTGTGATTCCTACAAAGAGACACTCGCATTTCAAGAGGGCACATACCAGGCACGCCACTTGGGATTAACTGATTATCGGAAATCCTTCTGTGTGCTCTGAGAACTTCCCAGGCCACAGTGTTAACACTGTGTGTAAAGAACCACAGAGCAGTAAAGCAAGCCTGGAACAGTTTAAGCATGCACCACTAAACAGCAGCTTCAACTTCAACTTCTCTAACGGTAGCGTTCAGCATGTTATAGACCAACTTCAGGAGACACTGGCCTCTGAGATATCTGGAGCATTTAATATCACCATCCTCCATTACTGCTCGGGATGTTTTATAAATATCGGCAGATTGCCAGATAGCCAGATCGCCAGTCTGGAGCTAAAGTAACTCATTTTGCTTCAAAAAAGTCGATTGAAAGCTGATGATTATTGTTACATTAACATATTTAACTACATTTCACTTTGTAGTTTTCTTTATACTTCATGCAAAAACTGACAATAACTGAAAAAATGTGACATTTTGAAATCTAACATGAAATACTGTACTACTATTATGGCTTCCGGCAGACTTTTGCAATATCATTTTGTAGTTTATTTTCTTACATGAATTCTTAAATAAATTATCTAAATTATGTTCATATAGTTTGCTTTTTCAAATTATGTCTCAAATTCTAGGTGATTTTTGGCTATAGCTGAAGTCATCTTTAGATAACATTGCTGGTAGGAAGAATAACATTTTTAGATGTTGCACAAGTTAGAGTTCATCTGATAAAATATAGTTATCTTGTAAAATACTAAATGACAATAAAAACATTATTTGACAAACATTCAGTTGAGAAGTCTATAACAATGTCCTGTAAACAATCTGAATGTTACAGCATTGTTTCTGAAACTGAAGATGCCACACAGGCAAAAGCTATGGAAAGTTAGATCATTTAAGAGTGCCAAAAGCCTTTCAAATAACAAATAACAAATGTTTTCAGGGAGTCTATTCTGGATTTATTTATTCGACAGATATTCCATTTAGGGTGGTTTCCAATTGATTACATTAACATTTCCAAAATTAAACATCAAATTCCAGCATCCAAGATCACAATACAGCAAGAGAACTCATTTAAAAAAGTGTCACTTTGTAAGTCAAACTTTTTCATGTTTTGAAATTAATATTACAATCATTATTTTATTGAAAATGTGGGTTACCATTATCTTGATCTGAGCTGACAAAATAAATCTCTCATTCAGAGGTTCAGAAGTGCTGGGTCTCTGTGGCTGTACAGCTGGACAGCTACCTCTGCTTGCCATGGTATTCCATACAGTGTTTACCTGGCAGCCAGTCTGCTCCACAGTACAAACATTATTTTCAAAGTAAATCTCTTTTAATGTATCATGTATGTAGTAAGAGGTGAACTCTTGATCGCACCACAACGTTAGTTTACAGTAGGATTCTGTGAAGCAGACGCAAGCGTCTCTTATTCATGACAGTGAACTCATTAGGCTGTACATACGATTACAAAAACTGAAAATGTGACGGGCGTATCAAGAAAGAAAGAGAATTGTTAATGAGTGGAGTTGAATTCAAGTAAGATACATGAGACACTCTACACAAGACTTCCCCTTTTATAATAGCTCAAAGTTCTACAGTGGTTCTCCACCATGGTATTGATTATAAAAATAGGCCCCTCGATTCTCTTTAAAAGCCCCAAAATCCAACAGCAAGCAGATTTGAATTGAAACAGGCAGCAATCAAACTGCTGTGTTAAACAATATCAAATAGTGGCAGGGTGGAGAAAAGGACAGGCAACGTTAATAAAGCCAGTCTCCGATTACAGCCACAAACTGCGGTACAAACAGCTACCATGTCTGTTTTCAAAGGAATTAATTCCTCTGAAGAATGCAGGACATTCCAGCATGAGCCACACTGGGGCTCTGAGTGCTAATAAAGCAAGTGTGCCTTGACAATGCCAGCACTTTGACAGTACACAATGGGAGCTGGAAACCTGTTTCATTTGCTTTTGAAATGTTTCCCTATTACATTTGCAACACACAGGAAGGAGGTCAGATTAAGACAGAGCTCTAGTTGGCATACTATGAAGCACAGCACAGCAGCACGCTACCTGTCTCGTAATGATATGGGACGGTAATGGGTTGCCAGCAGTGTGCATTGTGATTTGCATGTTAAATATGAAAATGGTCCCACTATGGAATCATTCTACCAATAACAACCTTGTACCAGATGACTTACGGACAGACGGACAGACAGACCCCATACACACCGGTACTGTTTCTCTTAATTAGCAATGTTCAGTGTTGCATCTGAACTGGATAAGATAGATATATACATATCTATATGTAAATATGTAAGTATGACATACAGACATACAGGGGGTCGGCCAGACTGACAGACAGCCTCCATATGCCTCCAGGTTATGAAACCCTCAGTAATTTTTGTTTATCAGGTTTCATCAGAATTGGAGTAGAAGTTCTTACTGGTCTGATTTTTATCGATTTATTTATTTATTTATTTAATAAAGCGCATACATTTATTACCCACAATACAGACAAAAACAAATATGTGCTAATATAGAAAATGTGTTTCTGCTGGATAAAATCAACTTCTCTCTCATGCAACATCAAGACTAATGGTAAAATTCAATGGGGGAAATTCCAAAACCTTTTAATGAAGTAATTTTGTTCACATTGAAGTTACGCAAGTGTATACGCTTCTGAAGGTTCTTAAATTATTAAATTACATGTGTTTTGCTTTTTTGATTCACTGCAGTAAAAGGCCATTTCGCCTGTATCTCATCCTTTTTTAATTCACTGGTCTCTCCTGACTTGCACCTCCCGAGACCTGAGTTCCAATTCGTCTACTAAGGTCACAGGTGAGTTTGGTCAGTGGTTTAAACTTAAACCCCAATGGATATTCCAGTAATTCCCCGATCAGTCTCAGGACTGAATGGCTTGGTTGTTCAGGTCAGGATCAAGCTGCCCTCTCCCAGATTTCATGGTCACTAAATTCACAAGCATTAACTAAGGAAATAATTAACAAAAAGGGTGGGGAATTTTATAATGCTACTGTTTTTTAAAAATAAACTAACCTGGGCTCACGTGAAAATGTCCAGTATTGCTGTGTAGCTGTAAGTCATGGATGGAAACAAGTAAACAGAGCTTTGTGTTTTACTCACGCAGTACAACTTGGCTGTTCTCGTCACTCTCATTCTCTAGACAAAGCCCTAAGGTGTTCTGGTATGTGAATAAAACACATGAAAAATACCCCAATAACCCTGAAGAGACACATCATATGATGGGATACTGTAACTGAAGACAGCAATGGAAATCCTAGCAGTTTGTCTGAAGGTGCTCCCCTGGTAGAGCCAGGAGATGTTTAAATGCGGTGGTCCCCCTTTGAGAGGCTCCCCCCACCCAGCCTCCTCTACCCTTCTTAACCTCAAATCGTGAGATCGCAGGCATGCTGCTTGCCAGCACCAAACCAATCAGGAGAGCGGGAACATTCCTTTGATAAAAATAGCAGATCTGATTCACATTAAAGTACCCAAAAATGCTTAATGGAGTCTTTGAGTGGATTTGGAACAGGCACAAAAATAATATTACAGCTTCAGAACTTTCAGGCTACAAGCAATAATAACACAGCCTCAGTTTCCTTATACCCGCACCCTCTCTCTTTCCCCTCACACTCTCTCTCCCCCTTTCTCCCCTTGCCCCCCTCTCTCCCCTCCTCCCCTTCCCATCCCCTCTTCTCCCTCTCTCTCGTCTCTCAGACAGCACTCCAGCTTTAGCTGCATCAGGGAAAAAAGAGGAAAAGTCCTCTGGGATTGTCTGCTCGACTCTCAGCAAGCGGTGAAGCTAAATCAAAGAAAGAAGTGTTTTCCAGGAAACCACCCCCAACTCCTTACACACACAGACACACACACACACACACACACACACACACACACACACAAACATATAAATGCACACATGCACACACACACACACACAAGGACAGACACACCTTGTTTCATCTCTTCATTGCTGTAAAACATAGAAAAACCTCAACTAAAAGCCTTCTGCTTGCTAGGGTCTATTTTATTGATCTAAATACCGTTGTCATGAGAAATTGGTAGACCATGAAAAAAGTACAAATAGTCCTTACTGCTCATGATCGAATTTCTGAATTGAAAGGGGGGTTCATGGCAGTTGGCATTTCCTATCCGTGAACTATAATTTGCTGAACACCCTGTTTGTTTTAAACTGGTTACATTAAAATTGTACGGTTTTAAAACATGTTGCCAGAATCTTTATAAAAACTATATTTTACATGAAAAAATATTCTGCTAATGCTAATTTTCCACGACCCCGTCACTGTTTAAATAATTAGCTAAGGGTCCAATACACTTTACATTGAGTGTCTCTAATTACTGTGTAGTTAGTAAATACATGTGTACTTACACATAATTACAATGTTATTATGCATAGTTGCAAAGTATTTAATGTGTAAATCTTTTCGGAAAAGGGTTAGGGTTTGGGTTATATATCTTGCAAAAACATTTACACACTAAGTACACTGTAACTATGCGCATAATAACATTGTAATGATGTGCAAGTACACATGTATTTACTAAGTAACTACTATGTAAATACACAGTAATTAGAGGCACGCAATGTAAATATATAGTAATTAAGAGACACTCAATGTAAAGTGTTACCAAAAACACACCTGACAGTGCATGCTAGTCTCTTTAGTTCATTTATCTATAAAAACACAAGGTTAATCTTTGAATTATTTAAATCCGCTGTACTTTGAACATATTAAACAATATATAGTGGGAATCACCCAGTTTTCTTACATTTTAAATCCATGGTAAATCACGTAATCCTATGAGATCAATCTAAGAACACAATAAAATATTTATCTCAACTGACCTTTACAAAAGACTTACGAGACATGAAATACTATAAGATATACTTGACAGATTTACTTTGTAAGATACATGTCTCATGAGACAGATATGTCCTATGAGACATCGTAATTTTTACAAAACTGCCATTCATTCTCCCATTTCTGTACTGCATCACTATAACATCTTTCCAGCGTTGCAGTACGAGGGCTGAGCTACAGCAACATTCCTGCCCTAGTTTTAGTGCACAGTGATTAATAGCAGTGCAGCTCGAGTACTATCTCAAATCAAGTTGTTTCAAATGGCCCCGTTTCTGTACGGGACAGCTTCTGTCCTAGCAGAACTGGACTGTGTTTAACATGCTCTGTATAATCACCAGCACCCCACTTTCTGAGAGTTGCACATTTGAGAGTCATGTGCATCATTACCTCAACATGACTGTCCCTAATAAGGACATGGAGCTTCATGAGCTGGACTGAGAGACATTGTCAGGCAGGGATCAGGGAAAAAAGAAACTTCTCAACAATAAAGGTGCTCATTTCCTCCCTGACTAGGAGCAGTTTAAATAAACACAGCCATGCTGTGCTGGAACGCATCTCCTCAACTGGCTTGTATTTTTCTTTAATAGAACCCCCCACCCCACCCCTCCAGGCTGTAATGTATTCTTAACCAGCTGCTCTGTGTGGGTGGTTCACAGGAGAAGGCTCTGTAGGAAGGCAAAGAAATTGAAGCTTTCCTCAGTTTAAGGTACACAAAAGGAATCTACGCTGCAGTACGTAAACTCCCCAACCAAATAACAGTGGGGTGGCACCCCACATAGTGTGTATTAGCCATGCAGTGTGCCTTGGATATTTCACTGTGTGATAATTCACAGATCCCATTCATTAGTTAAATAAATAGGGAGCACTGTATTTTAATGTATGTTTTGTTTTCAATCATGTGAACAGCATGTATTTGTACATGCAATAGACTTTAAATGAAAAAAGCTTTCCAATGCACACAGCCTACTGCATAAACACTGCGGCTGACATGTCAGCATTTGTCATTTATGTCTTCGACAACGGCTCAAAGTCTGGAAAGCATTTCCAATGTGTATAAGTTCAAATACAGTCATTCTGTAGTGTTGTAGCTAACTGATCTGAACATTCATCATTTGAAATCAATTTCAAAACACACAAATAAAAATAAAAAATTACAGATTGCACTAAATTATAAACCATAAACCATTTGAATACTACATTTGTACAGTATTTGCCTTAGATTGGTACCAATGGTTTAAAAAATATGAGCTCAATTCTCTGCCCCTGTTGACTACTCCTGGGCGCACGCTACAGTTAGCTACAGTTTTGACTTATTTATATTTGAAAAAAAATATCTATATTTAAATGGAAATTAATCTGTTTAAAAAAATAAAAATTGTTTATATAAGAGATATTTTTCCTTTGACTAATTTTAACCTCCTTGGAGTGTGAAAATCTACTGATTAAAAAATAATAGTGTGAAAATCAGTAAATAGGTGACAGATAGCAATGCAGCTTACCTGCTTCTGTTATCTGAGAATGCTATGAGCTGTCTGAGTGAAGCTAACCTGTATCAGTACTGCATTCAAAGACAGGTACGGTGCCTATAGAAAGTATACACCCCCTTGAACTTTTTTCACTTTTTTTGTGTCAATGCCTCAGTTTCAAGCATGTAAATGAGGATTTTTTCCACTTATCCACACACCATACTCCACACTGTTAAGGGGAAAAAAGTTTTTATTGAGAAAAAAAATTATATTAAAAATACAAAACTGAAAGACCATAATTGGATAAGTCTCCACCCCTGAGTTAATACTTGGTGGAAGCACCTTTGGCAGCAATTACAGCTATGGGTTTGTTGGGATAGGTCTCTACCAACTTTGCACATGTAGATTTGGCAATATTTGACCATTCTTCTTTACAAAACTTTTCAAGCTCTGTCAAGTTCCTTGGGGAGCGTTGATGGACAGCAATCTTCAAGTCATGCCATAAATTTTCAATTGGATTTAGGTCGAGGCTCTGACTGGGCTGCTAAAGGACATTTACCTTTTTGTTCCTTAGCCACTCCAGTGTAGCTTTGGCTGTGTGCTTTGGGTCATTGACATGCTGAAAGGTGAATTTCCGTCCCAGTTTCAGCTTTCTTGCAGAGGGCAGCACGTTTTCCTCAAAGACTTCTCTGACTTTGCTCCATTCATTTTCCCTTCTATCCTGACAAGTGCCCCAGAAACATCCCCATAACATGATGTTGCCACTACCAAGCTTCACAGTATGGATGGTGTTCTTTGGGTAATGTGCTATGTTGGGTTTGCGCCAAACATAACGCTTTGCATTTAGGCCAAAAAGTTCCATTTTAGTTTCGTAAGACCACAAAACTTTTTGCCAAATGGCTACAGAATCTCCTGAGTGTTTTTTGCATACTTTTAACAGGATTCAAGGTGGGCTTTCCTGAGTAATGGCTTCCTTCTTGCCACCCTACCATACAGGCTAGATTTATGGAGAGCTTGGGATATTGTTGTCACATGCACACTTTGACCAGTCTTGTGCCTTTCAACAACTTTGTCCTGGAGTTCTTTTGAAAGTGCCTTGATGCTCATGGTTGAGTCTTTGCTTTGAAATGCACTACCCAGCAGAGGAAACCTACAGGAACTGCTGAACTTATCCTGAAGTCATGTCAATCAATACAATTTAACATTGGTGGAGGCCACTTAACTTGGTGTGTAATTTTGAAGGTGATTGGTTACAGCTGAGCTAATTTAGGATTGCTATTACAAGGGGGGTGGACACTTACCCAACCAAGCGATTTCAGTTTTTATGTTTTATTAATTTTCTACAAATTTCTAGAATATTTTTTTCACTTGGAAGTTGTGGGGTAGGATGTGTAGATAAATGGAAAAAAAAAACTATTTTAATGCATTTTAATTCCAGGCTATAAGGCAACAAATGGTGACAATTTTGAAAGGGGGTGTAGACTTTCACTGTATGTACTGAAACAGTGGAACCACAGTCTTGTCATGGAGGTTTCGTTGGTTTAAATCAAAGCCTGGACCAGCCTAATTTTACCTGCACAGGAACACAATGTATCTACTGAATGTTAAATATTTTATTGGTATAAAACAGTATTTTTACATGCTGAGTGGGAAAGATTTGATTAAAAATAAAATGTTCAGTGACACAGAACGACAGCAAAGCAATGAGAGACTTGAGTGAATGACCGGAAATAGATTACTCCTTTGTCTTTTCATTTTCTTGTCACTACACCATAGATCCTCCTTCCTGTGCACCAGGTATTGGCACCCCACATGCTCACTCTTAGGGGCTGATGGAAGTGCATTTCTAGTGTGTGTCAGGTTACATTGGCTAATATGTAAATGCTAAAATAACAGTTTTTGAAAGTGTTGGCAATACTGCTCTTTAATAAAGTCTGTCCATGCCGGTGCACAGCCAGTGCACAGCCAGTGCTGGCGTAGAGTTTTCCCTGTGGTCCAAGCGCTGCCGATTAGCAAGAGCAGCCCTGTTGCCACTAAGACAAAGCCTGTTTGCTCCACACTCAAAACCTCATTGTCCCTGCCTGCCAAGGTGTGACAGCACACCATAGGTCACATTTCACCTTTTTATCTATCTATTTCAAACCTCCCAGCAATGTGCTGAACTAATACAGAAACAGAAAAGGTACAAGTCACAAGAGGCCCACAGAGAGTGTTCAAAACCTGAAAGCTAGACAGCGCGGTGACGTCAATTCTGAATTTAATAACCAACATTCTTCTAGCACCATTGGACCAAAAAAAGGAAACATCTGTAGCACCTACTGTATAGATGGGCTGTCCTTCACCTGCCTGAATAATTTATTATGCAAATCCCTGACAAGCATTCAAAAATATTTCAATTAGAACAAAAGCCTTTTTCCATTATCAGAATACAGCTGAATTCCTAACTGGTTGCCTTGGAAACTGAAGTGTTAATAATAAAAACATTAATAGAACCCCCCCCCCCCCCCCCCCCCCCCCTCTTTTTTCTAGAGAGGGGGATCCACTCTGGTCCACCTTAAGAGGAACACAAGCAATGATGAGAGCCTCCTGGCAAGGCCAGTGTCGCCATGGCAACTTTGGCTAATAAAGGTAAGAAGAGTGAGCATACCAAAAGGATGGAAAGAGAGAGAGAGAGAGAGAGAGAGAGAGAGAGAGGGGGGGGGGGGGGTCCATTAAACATCTACTTTACCAAGACATTGTGGATTCAGGATTGCATTCTACTTTTAAAACCAGGGGGTGTCCAACCTGAATTTATTTAAATAGCTTTTTAATTAATATTATACATTTTGTAAGCCATTGTTATGAACTGTTTGTAGTAGCTGGCTAAATTGAGTCATTTAAAGAATGGAAATGGAGCCCTACTTGTTTGGCAGAGCAGAGAGACAGACAGAAAGCATGGTGGTCTTTCTTGGGTACTGCTCAGAGTGGTGCAATACCTTAACATGTGTGATACACCCATAAGAAATGCATCACATGGAAATGCCCACCCGACCCCATAGTATAACTGCAGACTGACCACATACCCTACAGAACAGGATGGGATTAGGAACCTTGGGAAAGCGATTCTTATTTTTAAACTAGAGAAGAAAAATCTTGCAGATCTTTGGTTAAGGAAAAAAACGACAAGCAAAGATTACAAACATCTTCAGAATCACACATGGTCTATTGTAATGATCCCAACAGCAGCAGATCTTAATACTGCTGCTCTTTAACTGTATAATCCTGCTGGGGTTTCTGCCCAGGGCTAATTTACTGAACCACTTATTAACATTGCTACTAACAATACAAAATACAGTGAGGGCTGGGAAGAATCAAGGGTAGAAACGAAGATCAATACAATGCACCCTAGAGTGCTAATAACACAAAGTGGATGTCAGCCAATTTACATTTTTAAAACCATATGGTGGCATCTCACAAACTGAAGGATTTGCACTGCTTTTTGTCAGTATTTGTATTTGATTAGGATTTGTTTAGTATTTGTACTGTAAATTCTCCAAAAATATAGTCCCAGAGGCATTTTGTATGGATTGTCCTGCACAGATGCAACACCCAGAAAGGAATTCAGTGATCTGTGCAAATCCACAGTGCAGACAGATACACATGCTGTGAAGCTGCTTCTAAATAACAAACCTTGGGTTCTACTTTGTTCTGTTGTTTCTTCCAATTAAAGAGAATGTAAAATGATTTCCATGGCATTTGAATAGTTACAGCCAACGTCACATAATTAAATACTAAACACTACAAAAAAAGGAAACGCTTGCTTTTTTAAAAAAATAAACTGAAAACTCTCCTTTTCGTCTTTGACTTCTAGTACAATTCTAAGTGCTTTATCCCGACCTCTTTGCAAGTTGGGATTTCCAGTGATTTCTGTGAGATCAGACCAGCTTGCTCCACAAAACCAAGTTAGGAGAGGGCACTTGTAAAGCTATAATGGAAGGGGGAAGAGATCAGTTTATAAAAACACTGTAGTCTAGTCTAAAGACCCTGGGCCCTATTTAGCAACATTCGCAAATCCCTAAGGCAATCGGAAAACACTTTTGCAGACAGTTAGCGCACCAGAATCAGATGCACTATGTGATTTAGCAACAGTGTTTAGTGCCCACTCGGCAACTCAGTGTTAGAGCTCGACATGGTCTGAACTTTAGGGGAGTGTCCTCATTTACATACATATGTAGCAATTTAGCACCACACTCAACACTGTTAGCGTTTGCGTTTCAGTTGACAATGTGAAAACCAAGTATAAACTGTGTGCAAATTACATGGTCGACTACAAATACTGATAAAACTACCAGGGAAGCAGGCAAAGAAAAGAGAGAGAAAAAAGAGAAATAAAAGAGATATGGAGTTGCACTGGATTAATGTGATATTTTATAATGTGATACTTTGTACTGTGAACAATCGTAAGTCGTCCTGGATAAGAAATAAATAACAACAATAATAATAATAATAATAATAATAATAATAATAATAATAATAATAATAATAATAATAATAATTTCTATGTGGCCAGACAAAGAGAGGAGGAAGAGTCATCCCCAAATATTTAAAAGTCATCTTTTCTGTCTGACACACAATGTACGCATCAATTTCGCCTCAACAGACAAACAACCACTGACATCTGCCAACTGCTTCAGGCTGAACTGGAAGGAGACATGCGGAGAGCACACTGTTTGCCTGTAGCACTAAAGTACACGCACCAACACAGAATAGGCAGTTGTACGTAAATCTAAGGGGACCTATTCTGTCAACGTGCAAGTAGTGTGTGATCTGTGAGGCAAACAACTACATTACAAAAGTGTATGCAAAATATTGTTGCCAATGCTCATGACTTGTTTATCCTCGCTAATTCTCAGGTGGCAACTGCGTTTCAGAGGGATGACAGTCTGAGTGGCTGGTTGACAGGGTACAATGGGTATCCACTGAAGCTGTGGCTACTGAGACCACTGCCGAAGGTATAATCGTACCTTTAAATGTGCTTGTACTGTATTTGAGCGAACATTTGGAATCCTAAATGCCTGGATGTCTCTGGGGGAACACTACAGTACACTCCTCAGAAGGTCAGTAATATCGTCCTGGTTTGTTGTGTTTTACACAACATAGCTCTCCGTAAAGGAAGGTGAACTTACAGATGAAAAAAATAGTTTGAGGGAAGCAGATGCTGAACTTGAAGCCCCAGGGTTGGAGGCTAAAGAAGCTGCAGGTGCCAGGCAGGTCAGGCAAAGCCTTATAGGCAGGGGTTCACATAACTGATACGCAGGTACGCATGCAGATCAATAAAAAAAAAAAAAGACTTATTGTTGTAAAAGACGCAAATGCATACTGTCAGTATATTTTTAAAAGGAAAGCATTTATAATAAAGGCAGCGACGGTGCTCACCCACCCCCTGTCGCTCGATCACTCAGCAAGTGAAACAGAAATAAATATTTATGTAACTTAATTTTGCTTATAGATTACTTTTTTACTCCCCCCCACCCCCCCCCCCAGGCTGCTAAAAAAAAAATGTAGCCTTGCTTGAGGGGCTTGGTCATCCTCCTCACTTAGGCTGCTGGACATTTAAAAATTTTCAGCACCTGTGTCTTCCTTTTTTTTTTATTTCAAAATACCCTCAGTTCGCTATCGCTGATGCACAGGCACAAAGGGAATGTTGAATCCTTATTGGTTGGATCCTTATTGGTTGAACGGCTGAATCCTTATTGTAACCTTACTGCCCACTTGTGCTTTGATTGGCTGGGCGCATTATTCACTACTTGATGTGTATTAGCCCACGCACGAGACCCGACTTCTAAATGATGTTTTCATGTGCCATCGCAGTGGTTCGCTAATGCAGTCATTTTTTTCCCTAGCGATAGTGGCTGCACACATATTTGCTAAACAGGGTACAAAATCCACCTGGACTTCAACAGCCAGCTGTCATTAAGGATGGTTCCAGAGTAAGCAACAGCAGCAAGCAGACATTTCTGTTGACAATCATACAGTGGAGAAGATGAGAGAGGAGGTTAAACGTTAATGTATTGCTTAGCACCTGTCACTAGTGCTTCTAAATTCTGGTTTAGTGCTTTGCAGCCTTTCGTATTTGAAAACAGCAGGCAAGTAATACTGAGAGACTGAGAGTGTCAATGCAAGTCTGAAAACATGCCCATTTTCAAGAGACTTGCTGATCTAAATTGCAACTGGTTTTTGGGATGGAACCGCATAACAGTATCGTGTTTTGATTGGTCCATGTTTATCAAATGAATATGTCGTCACACGAGTAGAAAAGCTTGCAGGCATTTTTAACATTGCGATCAGAGAGAGTAAGAGAGCGAGAGATCTGCATTCCACAACCTTTCAATTAAAATATTTTGTTGTACTAATATAACAAACTATGTGTTATTACTTTATATGAATTATCATGTTATGCACAAATGTAAGAATTGTTTTTTTTTTGTAGTGTACTTTTTTCTTTAAAATAGCATAGATCTATAATCATTTGCGCAATGTATTTTAATATCAAATATATACACTATTGCAGTTTTGTTACAGGATACATTTGTTTACCTCTAATGCAGTGGTCCTCAAAGTGGTGCCCGCAGGCAAATTCGTGCCCGCGAAGCCAGGCCATCGTGCCAGCGGCAGCTGTTCTTAAGTTATGGGTCGTGAACACATTTCTGGCGGGTCGTAGCGTGGGAAAATAAAGAAAGTTTTAAACCAGTTTTCCAACAAAAGCACCATAGCAGTCTGTTTACAGTGCTGGTCTCTTATGCTGTGCTTGTACATATGCAACTTTTTTTTTTTTTTTTGTGAAAGGCTTCTGCAATACAATCAACCAATTGAACATCTGCATTGTCTGTGCCGTAGCCCAATCATGTTAGCTGGGTGGGACATAAACTGTGTCTGTTTCAGGTGCAGGTACTGACAGTAAGTTTAATCAATAGGAGAGTGAAATATCTGCCAAGTTTTACACAGCTGACCAATCAAAAGCAAGCAGAGGCCGTTCATGGTATGAAAACTGAAGGCGAGTGAGAAGCCAAAGGGAAAATGAAAGATCTGACCGCTGTCCAATCATTCGTGAGCAGAGACGGGGTGTTAATATGTTAGTAAGCACTGAATTTCGCCTACTGTTATTGACAAATAATACATTTCAGTATTTCGAATTTAATTTTCTATCTCTATTTTTTTTATTTCATCAGACATGGCAAACACCGTAGTATATTTAGTTATGAATCCACTTTCTCTGAATAATTGTACTGGAGATGAGCAATCTTTAAAACAGAGTAGTGTTGACAAATCTGTCAAATTGAAACAAAGCGAGACATTATCTACACTTTTTTATTTTAGTTTATTCACGGTTATTTGTGTAAACATGCTATTTAAAAATATTTGCATTGCGTACTTTATGTAAATTACTTAAAGCATAAGCGCAGCACGCACAGTTACTGCATAAGACTTGGCCCGTATCAGAGTGAGCCAAGAATATATATATATATAATATATATATATATATATATATATATATATATATATATATATATATATATATATATATATATATATATAGATATAGAGATATATAGATAGATGAGAAAATAGAGGGCTAGGTTCTCCGCGGCCGCGGTTACACTTATCAAAACCTATCTAAGTTGCATTTTCCTTTACTAAACACAAATGAAAAATACAGTAACATAAAAACAATGCAAATACTATAACACACTGGGTAATGTAACATGTAAAAAGTAATACAATTATAACATAATAAAAAGTAAAATTTTATTTACCTTGAATCCTTACAGTTGAAGGCCAGGGTGTTGTTGACTGGTGACAGTTACGCTAAGTTAACACGGAGCAACGAGACCGCATGCGCATACTACCATGACTAGTACACGAGACAAAGTGAGAGATGATGCTGGTACTGGTAGCGGGAGATCCTGGCGAGATAGGAACGCGCAAGAATACACACGATGGCGCGGAAGCAAATGCGGATGCGCAGTATGTTTCTGTGCAAAACCGCGTATACACAAATCTACATCTACAAAAGGAAAACCGCAAATACATGAATTCTGCGGTTGGCGAATACATATATTAATGCAGTGTTTATTTTAAATTGGTCAAAATGAATGCGGCACTTAAAAGAGGGCGGTTTTTATTAATAATGCTACGATTTTCAAACTCTGCAATATTTTATTACCTGATGTATGACATTTTAGAAGTATCGCGGTTGCTTATTTTCTCTAATACGGTAGCCTACCTATATGTAGCAAAGTGTTTGGTTAATCTACTTTGACTACAGTACATTTATCCATGACAGTTCACGAGAGCCTATTAGATGGGAGTTGGAAGGTCAGGGAGTTCTGTACAAGCGAATCAAGAGTGTGTTTTGGTTGTTAGAGGCGGGACAATGCTGGTGTGGCAGTTCAATTCAAGAGTGTGACGTAGATATTTTTCTGCACCAAAAGTTACCTCAGAATATCAGTTTGATTTCTGTAAAAACTACAATATATTGTTTGCAACAATACTATTACACAACTACAGTGACTACAACTACTACCAATGCGCTTGTTATCTGAATGTCGGGTAGTGAGTTGAAGGTTGATGGAGCCTTCTGGATGTAAAACGCTCACCCTGGAATGCAGAATATGTGAGGGTCAGCGCAGCGGGGATCCTTATGAACTGATGTGTCTGTCCATCCCTTTGTCTGGCACTGCAGGATGGACACCTGAAATGCCTTGATTTCACCCAACTTGAATCATATACTTAATGAAAACTCCTCAATGTACAGCTGGATTATTTAGCTGTCTATACCATGTTCAGTGCCAGAGCAGTAGGACATAATCGTATTGTTTTTTTTAAATGTTCTTAAGTGTTTTGAACGCTACTCCTTCACCTGGTAGGCTATTCCATGGATTTATAAGTGTGAGAAAGTGCTTCCTAACTTCAGTTCTAAATTTTTACTCAGCTTCCATTTGCCCTTTTGCCCTGCTCTTTGTACTAAATGTGAAGCAATGACTTTGGTAAACCCTATCAACATCATTTAGGAATCTATAAACTTCAAGTAAGTCCCCCATCTCCCTAGTGACCAGTACTGCATATGCAAGCTTTGAACCCAACACTACAGTAACTGAACAGGGAGTGAACAGTACTGCACTTGAGTCCCTGGGTAACAAAGAAAACAAACTGGAACCAATTCAGCCTGCCAGGTCCAATGTACTTCACTTCTATCTATTGTTGAGCTACAGAGACTAACACAGTCCAGTGGACACTGCTGGAGAGGCTTTTAGCTGTGTGTGGGGACTGTATTCTTCATGGATGGGTATCCTTTATAGATTTAAATTAGGATGGGAATATAACCAAATATGTGTAGCCTTTTTGGGGGTTGTAAATTCAATTCATAACGTCTATAGGAAGAGTATGATGAAAGTGTGGTGAAAGAGTGGGACAGACATGATCAGCGCTTAAGGGGGTTTCAATGAGGGTCCAAGACAGATGTATTTTTTTGCCTACTTTTAAAATACACTCCAAAACTAAAAATCTATTTTAATAATGTGAGATTCATGCACTTTCAATCTACAGCTACATATCCCTAATATTGTCTCTCTTAACAGTTTAATATACTCTTATGTGTGCCCTCTATACTCCTCTGTTGCTGTTTCTAAAGAGATTCTTATTTAACAGGCTTACTAACTTACAAAAAAAGGATTTGTACAGCCACTGGGTCTTTTTGAAAAGACTCCCAAAAGCTGAATTTCTTACATGAGGCAGTTTCAAAAATGACCACTAGGGGTGCACAACTGGAAATTCTGCCCCCTCCATGAATCAGAATATTAGAAATTAATACTTGAAAACGGCACGACATTCGTCTGTTTAACTGCAGTCTCCTTCCTCCTACGGGTCTCTGGGGAATTTTCTGATTGTGAAATGGATGCTATAGCACTAAAACATTACAAAATCAAACAAGAATACTTCAAATCCCACCAGTCTTTCAGACACCCTGCATCTCAATACGCTGAGCTCTTCCTCATTCTGTGTTTGTATTTTTTTGTATTAATTGCTCTTGGTATTTGCTATTCATGTATACAGTACAGCCGCTTCACCGTGACACATCCTGAAATGCTAGGCAATGTCTTTGCTCCCTTCATGTATCTGCACTTGTGTGATTTAGATCAGCCATACACAAACATGCACATTCACGCATAGAAGAAGTCTTAGCAGGATGAGGAAAACAAAGAGATACAGAAAGCTATGCTGTATAGATATGAAACCTAAGCAGTGCACAAAATACTGTTCTAAAACACTTCCTTTTTAGAGTAATGTGTTTATTTGCCTCAGTTGAAACATCATGCAAACCATGGGTGTTAGTGGCCACTTGAGATCATTTTACATTTCTTCTAGCTTCTGACCTACTGAAACATAGCCTGACTTGAGTATCCAAAATGGCTAAAAATAACGACTTCCTGTTTTGGGCTTATACATTGAATACGAGAGTCACATAGAAAATCGCCCATGTCCTTATTTAAAGCCAGTGCCAACAAGGCACAGTGGTAACCCACTGTATTTGTAATGCTTTTTAAAGCACTGCTGTGGCCTTAATACAGTCCTCGACCATGCCTAATCTCTGATCTCATCTGGTACACTCAATACAGTCCTCGACCATGCCTAATCTCTGAGTATATCCGGTACTATTAACTAGTGTAACTATTAACCTATGCCCCTGCAAACACTGCCCTTAGTGGTTGTAAGAAATACCCCACAGAATACATTTCTTCCATCAATAGGTGTTGTAGGAGTATGGTGATGATCACACTCTTGTAACCCAGCTGTATTGAGATCACAGAGAGAGTGCTGTGGGAGCATGGTGATGATCACACTCTTGTAACCTAGCTGTATTGAGACCACAGAGAGAGTGTTGTGGGAGCATGGTGATGATCACACTCTTGTAACCTAGCTGTATTGAGAGAGAGAGTGTTGTGGGAGCATGGTGATGATCACACTCTTGTAACCCAGCTGTATTGAGATAGAGAGTGTGAGAGCATCACACTCTTGTAACCCAGCTGTATTGAGATGAGAGAGTGTTGCAGAAGCATGGTGATGATCACACTCTTGTAACCCAGCATTGAGATGAGAGAGTGAGCATGGTGATGATCACACTCTTGTAACCTAGCTGTATTGAGATCACAGAGAGAGTGTTGTGGGAGCATGGTGATGATCACACTCTTGTAACCCAGCTGTATTGAGATCACAGAGAGAGTGTTGTAGGAGCATGGTGATGATCACACTCTTGTAACCCAGCTGTATTGAGATCACAGAGAGAGTGCATGATGATCACACTCTTGTAACCCAGTTGTATTGAGATCACAGAGAGAGTGCTGTGGGAGCATGGTGATGATCACACTCTTGTAACCCAGCTGTATTAAGATTACAAAGGTTCTTTAAACTTTAAAAAGCCACCAGGTTGCAATGAATGAAACTGAAAATGATATCCACAGTGCAAATCAATAAAAATTGTGATAAACGATTCATTGAAAAAGGCTCCACAGACAGACCGGTCCTGTAACTTAAACTTGTCACTTCGGAGTACAAAGAAAGGATATGCACAGACTTCAAGCAAGAATGTAATACCATAAAATAACGAAATAAAACTATCAAGCTATGATGACTTTCCTCTGAGGCTCAGGCTCCAGTATATTACAAAAATAGCTACAGTGTTGTATGTATTCCATGTAAACAATAGCACAAGAAAATCAGTGCACTGCAGGTATAAAGATTGAATGTGGAAAGAGTGCATTTTTGTACAATTGCACAGCTTTAGATATGAGATCATTGTTTTAAAGCATATTTCAGAGATGTTGTTGCTATACAAACTGATGCAATGCACAGATTATTTTTCATACCGGTCATCCTGTTCCAAAGCTTGTAACAGCTCAAGCGTACTTTGATGTTAAAACTTGATAAGAACGACTGAATTATTTAAGCAGATGCAATATTCATGGCCTTGGCTGTATTCAAAGAAAGATGGTAGTGTTCAGCATTCAAGATACAGGGGTGCCAAAACACTGTCAGTCAAGTGTAGAACCATTATCAGCCAGGACGATACTGAATCAACAAGACACTGAGTCTGCAAGGTGTTTCCATTGTTCTGGAGGAACACGGGCCCATTCACCCATTCCTCAATGATTCCCAGCCTCTAATTCCTTCAGGGAGCTTGTATTGGGGTGCAGATCTGCAATCAAGTCTGTTCTCTGCAATGATCCAGTGAGAGGCAACACTTTAGAGGATGGTCCTCGTGGAACAGCAGGGATTTGTTTTGGATAATCGAAGCACCTGCAGCTTGTATTCTTGTATGTTATGTTATTTGTTGTAAAATGTGTAAACCAATGAAACGTTCTATTGTACTCTTAAAAATGAAACATTTCTTTGAAGTGCTTTAAAGAAGTTCAAGGTGACATTCTAATGTATGTTGGGTCATGTTATCGATTAGACCTATATAAACTGTGTAAGAGAGGTATGCATCTATTCCTAAACAATAATGAAAAAGTAGAAGAGACGGGGTGGGCAACCCTGGCACTGGAGGGCCGGTGTCCCTCCTGGTTTTTGCTCAAACTGTACTCTAAATTAATTAATTGGACCAATTAAGCTTCCAATAAGCACTTAATTGGTCCAACCCTGGTTTATAGGATGTGGAAAGGTTGCGGAAAAGAAAACGAGCACACCACAGGTCTCAAGCAGGTCATGACTAGGACTATATTTTTTCACAGTAAAAATGACTTATTTAACGGCATATCATAGTCTAAAAATTGGTATTCAAGATATATCACAATTAAATATAATAGTTATTAAATCTGGAAAAATGGCATTGTCACATTCAAAACTGATCATTTTCTCAAGAGTTAGTATATACAAATGTTCCTAAATATTTAAATACTTATCTGAAAAACAGTAAATGTTAAATTGTAGAATATTTTGTTTTATGTCTACCTTTCAAAGACATTCTATTTTCACCATCAGTGAATTATAAAACAAAATAAAAACATAAACAAATGTAAAACTAGCAACAGATATGTGAAATATCCCCTTCTTGCTCTGGACAGAGTGATCTTTAGCAGAAATATTTCCCATCTTTGATGTAGCTAGTATCTTTTTTGTTCAAGACATTTTAAAGAAATCATGCAGCTATATGCGTACAATTATTTGCTGGAAGCAAACTAAACAGGTTCCTAATGCAATGTTCAGGTAGTGTGTCAATAAGGCAAACACTTGCTGTATTTATTTTTAAGTGATAAAATATGTTTATTTACACTATTTTAACAGAAGTGGGATTTTTCACTGGGAACTACAGTACATATTACACAGCAATGGGTACATTCATGGAAATCGTGAAATCATGATGACAGTGGAAAAAATGCAGCCTTAATTATGACGGATCGAGCTCACAGGCATGACAAGTGGTCCAGATCACAAAACCTTTAACAATGGATATGACACACTCCTTTCCATTGCTAAGGGTTCTTCTGGAGTTCCATATACTGCACGTCAGTAAGAACCTGTAAAAGTTCTGTGAGAAAGCTGTTGTTCTGACAGTGTGGTTTAGAAAGAAATGCAGCAGGTTTTAAGACCAAGAGGAGTCCTGAGCAGCCAGCGTCTACCCCCGCTTTAAATGAGAAGCAGATTCTCGAAGGTCTGGAATTGTTTCTTTGCCACATCTTGTAGGAAATCCTGAACAGAAACTCTTAACGAGAGACATCAAACCGCGAGCGCTGTCTCGCTCCTGCTGACGTCCCATGTCCACACACACACACAGACACACACAGACACTCACACACACACACACACACACACACACACACACACACACACACACACACACACACACACACACACACACAAACACACACACACACACACACACACACACACACACACACACACACACACACACACACACACACACACACACACACACACACACACACACACACACACACACACACACACACACACACACACACACACACACACACACACACACACACACACACACACACACACACACACACACACACACACACACACACACACACACACACACACACAAAGACACACGCAAGCTCACAAAGACAAACACTCACAGAGACACTCTCAAACTTACAGGAACACATGCACACTCACACAGAGACACACACTTTCAGAGACATGCACTCACAGAGACACACACACAGACACACATTCACTCAGAAACACATACATTCACACAGACACACTCACACAGAGACACACACTCACAGAAACATACACTCACAAAAAGACACACACAAAAACACACACACAAAAACACACACTCTCAGAGACACATATTCACACAGACACACACAAATGTATTCCTATATTTGTGGGGACTTCTCATCGACTCTCATTATATTGTTATTTACTATATCTAACTCCAGTCAGACAAAACCCCACACAGGGTGAAAGTCGACAACAAACTAAATATTTTAAGGCATGTTTAGTTCTTAAAAAGGTGTTTTACAAAGTGGGGATGTCCCCACTACATTGTTTGTTCAAGAGTAAATATCTTTGTTGGGACATTTTCTCAAATTTGGTCCCCACATTGACAGTAATACATGCCCACACACACAAACACATACACACACATTCAGACATAAAGAATCCCCCAGGGTATGAAGGGGGTTCCCTTTTATGCCTGCAGCCTAGTGAGTGGTGAGTAATACATAGACACACACCATCAATAATGTACAGTACACCTTCTTCTTTCTTTCTATTAAGGGGACATTAGGCTACTTGTCTGCCCTTCATTAGATTATGCTACCTTTCTTTCTTTCCATTAGGGTATATTTACTTTTGAGGTTGTTCCTTGAAAGATGCTTTATAAATCCATATTGTATTGTACTATACTTTATTGTGTTGTACTCTATTGTATTGTATTGTAAAATCAAGTATAGTGTTGTGAGTATCTTGTAAGTGATAACATGTGCTTTGAATCAAAAGACCCTCTGCTGCTATAAATAGGTGCATCTTTGATTTGTTCAGATGCATCGTTTGAGTTCTGCACATCCCACTGAACATTGCTGGCCAGCAATGCTTAATTCCCTAAATCTCCTGCTATTGGCAACTTACTGCATTCGAACTATCAGAAGCACATCAAACAGCACCTGAAATTCAAAGGACAAGGTTTTTCAAATGCTTCTTTTGAGTGCTTTTACAATTTATATATGTTACTAGATTGCAGAGAATATTTTTGTGGTGTCACACTTTATCTAATTTATTGTGGGGGTTTAAAGTGTATTGTAGGGTATCGTGTGTCTCCACCCCCCCAAGGCCTTCCAAATGTACAGGGTAGTTTTCTGTGTGCCCTACTTTATTAAAAGTCACTTTGTACACTGCCCAATTTGTTTAAATTCTCAAACGTTTTTAGATATGGGATTCAAAACAGGCACTCTATCACATTATTGAATTCAGGTGAAGTAAAGAAATGTATATTTTTCAACAAGAAAGAAAGAAAGAAAACAGTCTAAGTAACTGAAGTCAGATGCAGAATGAGAATTTGGTTTGGCACCCCCCCTCCCTGTTTTAAAAATGCCATTCTCTTGCGCTCCAGTCTACTATAATACATTAAATGAGAAAAAGCTGGTAGGAAAATCCTGGCTTCATTCCTATATAAACTCCCAGGCATCGCACGAAACTGCCTGGGAGAGGAGCGCAGGAGAAAAATATCAGAAATACTCACGGAGAGAAGGAACCCTTGAGTAGCTGACTGGACTCTTCTACTTATTCAGATTTCAGATTCACCTTTAGAGAAGAAAACAAGAAGCTTCCCTTACCCCTTTGTTTAGATTCTTTGAATGCTTCCCTGAGCTGCAGCACAGCAGAGCTGGATGGATTGCTACTAACCTCCTGCTGCTGCAGGTTGTAGCTGGAGATCCTGTGTTTTAGTTCACATTACAGGACAGCAGGAATTGTGTGCAGCTGTGAACAACTTGGACAGTGAACTCTGATGAAGTATAGCACACAGAAAACAAACTAAGAAGGTTATAGTATCCCAGTGTAATACAAGATACACTCAAATACACAGATAATTATGTGACAAGTGAAACTGCTAGTTAAATGTGTTTATCCTGTGTTATACAGGGGTGTCACAAAGGCTGACATTGGCAGCTCATCACAGCAGTTGCTGAACAACTGAGCTGGTTGAAGTCAGACTTAGACGCAGCACATAACTGATTACTTTTGTTACAATTCAGGACCTTTGCATATTACTCCCATATTATTACATATATTACGCATTACTTTGTAATAATTAAAATACTTTTAGTAAGCAATGATATCGTTTTTAATGACTTTTAGTAAGCAATAACATAATGCAGATTGTTGATCGGTCTGGAGCCAACTGCTAAAAATAATTACACATAAACATAATTTAAAAAAATGAAAATAATTTTAAAAATGAATTGAAATATCTACACAGAAACCTAAATAGTCACTCTCAATTGCAAAATAGCTATTCATTTTGCCAGTGGGGCGATTCAAAGAGTGGATATAAACATAATAGCTAGAACTGCAATATATTGGGCGCCACATACTGTATTTGTGCCCATTGTTGCTTTTAATGCTCTATTTAATTTATTTTCTTCTTCGGAGTGCTATCTCACAGACTCCCCTCATTGTCATCTCAAGACCCGCAAATCCAACTGAAAGAGCTCAATCAGTCATGGAGAACACTGTCACAGTTAAGTAAGATTAAGTGACTGTCACACACAAGTTCAATATAATCCATAGCTGCATGTTTCCAGCTGTCCATATGCTTGTTTAACCTGCTCGGTTACTTTTGACCTCACCATAAACACAAAACCTTCTACAGCTAGATTGCAAAGTCACAAAAGCTTGAACACATTAAGAAATTACTGTTAAGCAAGGGACATACATGGATATGTTTGAATTAGTTAAACAGCAGGGGACCTAATATTGGTGTTCTCTATCGTTCTTTACCACTGTATTGATCAAGCTTTATTGATCCTCTTATTAACATCTCTACCGGTCATCTCTTCTCACTTCAAGTTATATTGTTTTAGTTTAATGACTGCCAGCAGTGTTCTGTGCATCTGGTTCATTTCTTATCTTTCTGATAAGTTTCAGTTTGTCTCTATTGGACAGGTAAAATGTACATTATCTGAAGTTGTCTGTGGTGTTCCACAGGGCTCCACTCTAGGTCCCTTGCCTTTTTCATTGTATATGCTACTGTTAGGTGACATTATCCGCAGACATGGAGTGAACTTCCATTGTTATGCTGATGATACCCAGCTGTATTTGTTCCTAAACCAAGGAATTTCTTCTGCCTGGGTGTTATTAGCTACTTGCCTTACAGACATTAAGCACTGGATGTCACAGAATTTTCTGATGTTGAATTCAGATAAAACAGAGGTTATGCTAGTGGGATCACAGAACCAACTAAAAGGAAATGTGGGATTACATCAGCTTGAACCTTGTAGTTTCTCATCAAAACTTAAACTAGAAATTAAGAATTTGGGGATCTTTGATCCTGAGCTCTCATTTGTGACTCATATTGGAGAAGTTACTAAAGTATCTTTTTACCATTTGAGAAATATAGCCAAACTTAGACCAACTATTTCCATATCTGATGCAGAGAGACTAATGCATGCCTTTGTTTCATCTAGAATTGATTATTGTAATGCACTTTTTTCTGGTGTCCCCCAAAATGTGTGATATCCCGCTTGCAGCTTGTTCAGAAAACCTCTGCTAGAATTCTGACTAAAACCAGGAAAAGTGAACATATTACCCTTGTTTTGGCATATTTACCCTGGCTCCCTGTGCAGTACAGAATTGATTTCAAGATGTTGCCATTAACCTGAATGGATTAACACCTAATTATTTGTAGGAGTTACTGACCCCATATCTTCTAAATCACACTCTGAGATCACAGGATGCGGGGCTGCTGGTTTTTTCTAGGGTCATCAAAAACAACACAGGAGGTAGGGCTCTTTCTTGTAGAGCTTCGAACAGTGGCGTGCCATCAGGATCTTCAAGGCATTCTCTGCATGACATTATGTGGCCTCACTCACTTGCGTACAGTGTGCTTGCTTATACTATGAAACATACTACTCTAATTATTATTTGTCTGACACCTTTATCCAAGACGACTTGCAGGGTTTATGAGATGTCGAGAGTCTAAGGTTTTTCCTGAATGGGATGTGATCAACCAATAAGAGATTTGCATTTCCCCCACATAAGTCTAAAACAACAACCAAAAAAAGAGTTGAGGGTATTCTCAGTTTCAGTTGAAGGTCTTGACTGAGTTTAACCAATAGGCGAGTCAAAGAATGTCTTTTTTTTAGGCAGGCAACCAATCAGAAGTGAGCAGAGGTGGGCCATAAATTTCCCAGGGTATTCTCTGCCTGACTTGAAGGCCCTGTGTTAGCAACCAATGGGAAAGTCAAAGTTCTGACAGTTGTCCAATCAGTTGTCCAATCAGTTGCCCAAAACATGAATATTCCTTGGTTAGCACTGCAGTTTAGAGGATAGCTGGACTTCATGCGATATTGCTTATAAATATACATTGATAAATACAAATACCTTTACAACATTATTATGAATTTTAATTTACACTAAAATAAAAAATAAAATATCATCCAACAACAGAGACATCATAGTTGATTTGGTTATGAAGCCTTTTTCAAGGAGAACTTTCTCTGAAAAATTGGAGATTGTTAAAAAAGGGAGATATACACCACAGATCCCTGAGCTGACACAGGAAGGGAAAGGATATACTCAGCACTTTCAGAATTCAAAATGTGAAAGGTATCAGTGGCTTACAGGTAGCTGCCACTTAAAAGAGTACTGCTGGAACTGTCTTTTGTTCTGTACAGAAAATAAGATTTGGAACAGTACTGGCTACAGCAATCTGGGATGTCTAACAAAGTCATCTCAAAACACGAACATTCCCTAAGTCACATACAAGCCACCGTGACACTCAAAACCTTTGGACAAAGCTGGATTGATGTTCAGCTGGATGAACAGCTATGCAGGGACACAATACATCACAACGAACAAGTAAGAAAAATTTGTGAGGTTCTTAAACGCTTGATCGATTCTATTGTCTACCTTGGCAAGCAAGAATTGACATTCAGCGGGCACGATGAGGGCACTTTCTCTGATTTCCGACTATGATAGCATGTTAAGTAATCACTTGTTAACAACCACAATATTCACAGGTACATCTAACAAGGTACAGAATGACTTGATCTCTGCAGTGTCTCAGGTTGTGCAAGATGGAATAAAAGCAGAAGTACAGTAAGCCGGTACGTAGCTGTAATGGGATGAAACAACTGACATTGGAAACACAGCTCAGCTGTCTTGTGTTTTCAGGTATGTGACTGATAGTAGCCTGCATTTTCTGCATTTTGTGAATGTGATGGAAAATAAACATGCATCTGACTTTTCAGATTTAGTGCTTGGTTTACTGGAGGAATTGGACTGTACCAACAAGTTAGTCGCACAGGTCTATGCTGGGGCTTCAGTTTTGGCATCTGAGCTTAATGGTGTGCAAGCTTGTGTGAAGCGATCCATACCACAAGCACTTTTTGTTCATTGCTATGCTCATGCACTGAATTTAATGTTGTCCCAAAGCGCTTCAAAAATCACAGAGTGCAAGATATTTTTTAGCAATCTTGGAGGATTGGCTTTTTTTTTTTTTTCAAGATCCCCAAAGCGCACACAATTACTTGACAAAATCTGCCAAAGACTGCCACGTGTGGCACCTACATGCTGGAATTTCTCTTCTTGGCTGGTCTGTCAGTGTATGAAAAAAAGCAGTTGAACAAGCTTTTTCAGCACATTTTGGAGAATTCAAAAGTTTGACAGTGATGCTGTACATTCTGCCAGTCGATTTATTTCAATAACACCTGAACAGTTTTGAGTTCTGTTTTCTGCTGGAGGCATTTAATGTAGTTTTTACATTCTCTGATGTGCTTTTCCAAGTACTGCAAAAATGCTTCAATATAATTTTCTGTCTGAACAGATTAGCAGAATTTCGCCAGAAAATTGCTTCAGAGAAGGAGAATTTGAGGACCCTGTCACTGATGCCGGGCCCAGCAGCTAGATGGCGACGAAGATGTGAAACTCTTTACAAGCGGCTGTACTTTGATACCATGGTCAATATTCAAGCTCAGTTAGCCGTCCGATTCAAAGATTATCAGAGGTTATCCTTTCTCTCACTGCTCGACTCACAAGTTCGATGCTTACAAGAAGAATTTTCCTGAAACAGCCCTTTTAAATGTTCAGCAAACATATGGGGAGCATTTTGATGCAGTGAGGCTTAAAAACAAACTGACTGCCATGTATTCGATGACGGATTTCCAGGGATAGCATCCTGGTAATCAACTTCAATTTCTCCATACCAATGGACTCAAAGACAGCATGCCAGAATTGTATACCAGGACCTGCCTGATACTGACCATTCCCGTTTCTGTGGCTTCAGTAGAAAGATCTTTTTCTGCCCTCAAACGGATCAAGAGTTATTCCAGAAACACCACTGGACAAGATCAACTGTCATCCTTGGTGACTACTTCAATTGAAAGTGAACTTCTTCTGCAGCTGAAGTCGAAAGACAAATTCTATAACTACGTGATCGACCACTTTGTGAAGAAAGAGCGCAGAATGGATTTTGTGTACAAGTAATACGGTGAGTAACTTTTTACAAACCTTTTACTTGTATAATTCGCAAAGTAAAAAAAAAATTACATTGTGCAAAATACAAGTCAAAGATAAACAATGCTTATGTCTATCCTACTAACAAAGTACATAAGCTCTGTTAATTTTTGTATCCAAAATATGTACATAATACAATGAATAAATTAAATCAAAATTAAATTCAAGATAGGTAATATATTACAATAAAAGCCCTTTTGTTATTTGATGCGTTGTGGTCGGGACAAGGTGTGTGTGTGTGGGGGGGGGGGGGGGGGGGGGGGGGGGGGGGGGGGGTGACTCTGCTGGGGGGGGGGGGGGGGGGGGGGGGGGGGGGGGGGGGGGGGGGGGGGGGTGATGACTCTACCCCAGTCCATTTTGTTACTGCACACAAGTGGCTCCACAATTATGAAATTTTGAAATGCCCTGCCTTCGTTTGTCAGGGAAGCTGTGACCATTACAGTTTTCAAGTCAAGATAAAAAATACACTTTTTAATGTAATTTTAAAATGTCTGCTTTTTTATTACTATGTGTATACTGTGATTTAAATGCCCTGAATATAGCAGTTGTTTGTGTGACATGTAATACAAATGTATTGTGGCTTGTTCTTTTTTTCTGCTATGTACTGTACAGTGCTTTGTCATACTTTTGTATAAATAATAATAAAATAGTAAAATCTATAGCTTTCATCTCTTCTCAGTTCATGTTATATTTAACAAGGGATATATGAGTTGTATTATTACTCTTCACAAAATAAAATCAAAATGGAAATACTTGTTCATTGTTTAAAAAAAAAAAAGAATGTCTTAGAAATACAAAAAAAAAACCCCACTTATAAATGTATCTGATTTCTTTTAGTATTTCTAAGGGGAAAAAAAAAGTCAAATAATTACAGGACAAGATTATTAAATTAATCTTTAACATTCGTAAAGCCATTACTTTAAAGCATTTTTTTTTACAGAATTCCCTAATGTTGTTCCATTCAAAGGGTAGAAATCATGCTATACTGAATACATATCCCAAATTAGAACATCTAGCACAAACAGGCTGAAAAACGAGGCTCACATTAAATGCAAAAACTGAAAACAGCAGAGTGCAGTAAATTGTGCTGGCTCCCTGACAGACAGGAGAACTGCAGTCCCTCTCCCAAACTCCGACCCCCTGCATCCTTTGAAAAGAATGCACTGTGTGCCCCAGTGCTGGGGAGTTGTAGTAGACCTGGCAGGAGATTTTCCTTTTTATTTTTTCTAAGTGTACGGGTGCAGCTTCCATAAATGTGTTGACTTCTGGAGCCCACCCAAAGGCTGTCTCTCAGTGAAGGAATTCCAGCGTGGATAAAAGATCTGTCTAACTAGTCGGTCTTATTAGTGAGCAAAGCCACTCGGAACAAACCATCATAATCACAGCAGTCACAAGACATACTAGCATACTGCACTGAGAATTGTGTTTACAAAAAGGGGTAAAAGCATGAAAACACACCAAAATGTATCCAGATAGATAACCTTTTAAACATAGTACATCAAAGTTTTATTTATTCAGTTGTGTAAAAGATACAGGTCCCCGTTTCATGCTGTGTCCTTCAGTATTACTGAGTACACAGAGCTAACAAAAAACAGACATTGCCATTGAAAACAACAATGCAGTTTTAATGTGATCTAACAAGTCATCGGGGCAGCAGCGATTGGTTATTGAGGAGTTGCTTCTTGTAATTTACAAGAACTACGACTCCCAGAATCCTCCGGCTCTCCTGCTGAGTAACCAACTGCTGCTTTTCAAATGACTGCGCTTCTTCATGTGACCTCTTGAAATAGAATGCAGGGACAAGGAGGACATGCAGCATTAAAGTAAGTGGAAGAGGTGATCAGAAAGTCATTGTAAACTCAAGTGCATTTTTACAACAATGTGTTTGTCTTTTGTAGAAGACAGTGTGAGACAAGCAAATGACATTGATGTATATTATATAGGATTTACTGGAGTTGTTTTATTAGTTGTGTGTCTTTTAAAAAGAATAAAAGGGTACAGCTTGTGAGGGGACATTTCAATGTGTTATTACTGCAAAGTGTCCTTGTACTTAGGTATTTTATCTAAAGTATTAAAAAAACACATTGTAACTATGCATAATAGCCTCATTTACGAAAGGTCACTAAATTTGGAGTTAACATGCACGTAAAGTAGGGAGCCTAACATGCGTGATAAATCTGAATTTACTGCCTCATTTACTAGCAGAGAACGCATTAAAATAATTTACATACCGTACCGTGCACTCTTCATGTATTGTGAGTGATCATTTAATGTGCACGATAATGTCAGATTTACCTGTGACCACTATGATATCAAAAGCCCCAGCAGTCCAGCCATATCTTTAGTGAAGGTGGAGGTGTCTTAAATTGACAGAAAATGAGAGATCAACAGACAGAGCACTCAGCAGGGGACAGACAGAGGCAACGTGAAGTGAAACTGCACTGCTAACCTTGCAGTTTCACTTTACGTTGTATTATGTTGTATCTATTCCTTGTCTGATGTAAAAAAAAAAAAAAAAATGCACATATACATTAAAAGTCATGTTGTGCAATGGCATATTTTTCTTTTTGCTCTGCTTACTCATTAAATATTGTTTGATAGCCTAAATTCTCTTCTCTGTCAGCACTGCCACCCTGCAGAGCAGGCTCCATGGATCAGCGTGCCAGTGCAATGTGAGTACAATCAATAGCACTTGTCCTGTAAACCACCTCCTCTGTGTGGGAAGTTTAATATAATTCCCTGTGAGCTTTAACAGGGATTCTTTTTGTAAATTACAGTTGACTAAGTAGGTTGCAGTTGAAGCTGAATGACATAGTTTAAAATAAATAGTTAATATAATATATATATATATTATATAATATTATATATTATATATATATATATATATATAATATATCTATATATATCATCAGATCATTAAATAAATAATAAAAAGAGGGTATCCAATCTGATAGGGGTTTGTTCCAATTTTCTTTAGGCTCAGCTCACTGCTACCACCCCCACGCTGACTCAGGAGGGCGAAGACGAACACATGTTGTCTTTCGAAGCGTGTGCCGTCAGCTGACCGCTTCTTTTCACACTGCAGACTCACCATGCAGCTACCTCAGAGCTACAGCGTCAGAGGACAACGCAGCTCAGGCCCAAGGACACCCTGGACAAGCCGAGGACCACCTGGATTTTTCGACCTGGAAAACGCCGTGCGTTTTCTCTGGAAAAAAGCTGAGAAAACCTTTCAATGGCCGAGTGAGGTCGATAGGAGCCGAATGAAACCGAAAAAAAGGCCTAATCTCAAAGCCCCATGCACTACTATAGTAATAAAATAATGCCTTGGATCACACTATTGAGGAGTTTGGTGATAAAATGAGAGATCAGGAGAGGATTTAATAGTATACACATCTATAACAAGGGGTGGAGATAAAGTACTGAGTGTCCTTTTGCGATTCAATGCCTTTTAAACAATGCATGGGAAAATAAATTGGACCTGACGCGCCTGACAAGCACTGAATAAATGGACTGCAAAAGGTTTAAAACAACCTGCCGCTTTAATATAACACACATATTCAACATGTGCAGCCTGCCTTGTGAGTGACAGTCACAGAGGTAGTAAAATAGCCAATCAAATAGCACACAGGATTCCTCATGCACATGTGTCAAAGCACAGCACACATAATTTTGATTAGGATAGCAAAGCAAACGCTTGTTAAAACTATTTATTTTACTTTGTGTAAAACTTAAAATCAGTAGCCAAAAAGTAGCTGGAGATGTCACAGAAGAGAAAGGTGAAATCATAACATAGAAGATTCCAAAATCGTTAGGCAGATGATTATTTGTTCACTGAATAATTTTGACTGCAAACAGTTGCAGTTATGAAAGATTACAACATACAACATCACTGTGGCACTCTGCACAAAGCAACATAGTTTGAGTTTACTGGAAATGAAAGAAGCGCTGGAGTTTCAACGAAAAGTTTTTCTGAAAATGAGAAGAAAAAGTGAAAGTGCAGTGGATGCAATGAACAACACAGCAACAGGAAATGACTTTTTTTTAACTCCAAGAAGCCATGGAAAGTGCAGAAGTACCTTGGAAGAAACTAACTTGGATTACAACAGATGGTGCACCATACATGACTGAGCAAGAGAGTGTACTGGCTTGCAGCAGAGTGCTGGAAACAATTAAAGAAAGAAATGCAGAAGTACCAATTTCCTTACACTGGATTCTGCATCAACGGGCATTATGTAGAAAAGATGGAGAATTAGAACAAGCAATGAGAATTGTTATCAAGTACGCGAGAAAAGAAGTCAAGTATCCGGACAGAACAGAAGTCATAAAAAGGTACATTTCAAAGTTTACGATCTCACATTTTTTTAGTGCTGTTAAAAACTTTATATTTTGGAATATAAGTTAAAATATTGAGACTTAGCATTATATACTCTGACATCTTTATATACTGTTTGAGAGTTCCATTGAAAGTAAAATACTCTTCTTTGTCCTCCACTATATTACATTTGTGATGTTGAGTTTTTTGTTCAAGAAAAGTTGCTTCTAGTTGCTTCTACTTATATCTGCCTATTACTGTACTATAAAATACTTTAAGCAATATGTTGATTTATTATTTGAAACTGTGCCTGCATACTTATTGATGACTAGGAATCATGCAGTGGGGGTATTCTGTTTTGTATAAAATTTTGCATTAGTGAATCAAACAAATAAATCTGTTGAATTGATTCACTAAACTGAATGAATCAAATGAAACGAGTCAGTAAAAAGAATCAAACTTCACATCACTAGTTTTCAGGCCAGAAAAAGAGGTTTAAATAGCGTGCCTGTCAATGGTTAAAGTCTGGCATCTATACGCACTAATAAATGGCTTTAATGCGCTCACTAAAATTAGCGTCCTTTAGTAAATACCATGTGAATACAGCTCATCTCATTATTCTGAGTTGGATGCTCATTTAAATACATCAGCATGCATTGCAATAAAAATGACATATTCATTCTGATTACCATAGTGTGAAGCACAAGATTTAGTGCGCGCCATAATATGCCAAGTATTGTATGTAACAGTAAATACAGAAATCATTGATGTGCACACTACTTGCGATTATGGTGCACCATACTGTTTAGTGCCCTTTCGTAATTGAGGCTAATATGAAGTGTTATACAATCTAATAAAGCAAACCTGGTACAATAATCTATTCAGGGATACCAAGATATTTTGTGAGCTCTAACAAGGGTACAATGGACAACAAACATCTTAGTCAGTTTGCTTTCCTATAAAATGTTTTGGTGTTGTATCTCAAGATGTATTCAGGGGCACCAAGCTGTTCAGTAAGCAAGGGGTCTGAGTCAGGTACAAAGGGAACCCAGTGGTTCCTCAGTCATTACAATATTCACATGGAGTTTCATCACAGGGTTGAGTGGCAGGTCAGTGTTTGGCAAGAGCAAGGCATACGGGGAAAGGGGAAAGTGCTGTGACTCAGGGAGACTCGTCAGCGGCTGGCTGGAGGGG